>NC_066581.1:232922217-232989848 GCF_024323335.1 Lathyrus oleraceus
GAAAAATAAAGGTTATGATACAATCAAATGTGCTTGGTGTTCTCTCCCAATGCAAAACCAATGAATGAGGGGTAATGAGAATGCCAAGGTGTGATCCCAAAGCCAATGCACATTGATGCGATAGTATGAGGATCTTAGGGTCAAAATTGGGGTATTACAAAGCTACGCAATGTTGTTGAATGGATTCCTAAATCACTCAATCTTCTGATTCATCATTGGTTGATACTGATAGTGACTCGGTAATCTTCTTGTTCAACAACTAAAAGCCAACATCTTTGAAGTCGACCTTCTTGCTGCTAATCTAGAAAGGTTTCCAACTTTGGTAAAGACATTTTTAAAAACTACTATCTTAACTTAATAAACAACGAGCATATGATGCTTAACTCAAATTTCTCTTTAAATTAAGCTTACTTCGATCAAGTTTGTAAAGATGTTGATCTCAAACTGTAGGTTTTTAATTGGCTGCATTATATGGTAAAAACTAGCTGGTTACAATGTCTTGACTGATGTCATGACATGGTATGTATGTGTGACTACATTGTAGGTGGTACATTATCTAACTGTACTCTGATGTCTTGACTGATGTCATGATACACTGAGTAGTTACTGCAGGATTAGCTAACACAGGATTTATTGAATGTCAAACTGTGGATGCTGTGACATTCATACCTGTCAATAGATACTAAGAGAATAGAACAGCTGGTGTTCTGTTAGAACTTAGTATTATCCAGTCTGGTTATCAAGGAAAGACCAGACCTGGCATAAGGCCTACTGACTGAATGTCAAAATTGGATGTTATGACATTCATCATTGACAGCAGCTACTGAACATTAGACAGAGTGGTGTTCTGCTATACTTCAGCATGTAACTTAGTTTGTTCTTCAAGAGAATAACAGAACTAACTTAAGGCCAAATGTGTAAATGTTAAGTTGGACACTTTAACATTTATTAATGTAAGCTGTTACTGTAGTATGGTCATTTTGATCATGTACAGGTCAGCAAAATTGTACAGTCTGTTTTCTGGAAAAACAGACTCAGCATATGGACCTTGATGTCAAGCTGAATGTCGTGACATTCATTCCTGACAGCATATGCTATATGTAGGTTGTTCAGTTTTCTGTTTCAGCTTTTCTTGGGCTATTCTTCAGGAAGTCAACAGCTTAGAGAAAAAACCAGGGAAACCAACAACCAAGTTACATTTAATGAACCTAACAATAGCATATTTGTTAGTAACCTAAATGTTGAATTTATGGGAACTCGTGTGACCTTAAATTCAGGAGAATACAGGTGCAAAAGCCCAGGTACTGCAATATAAAAAAAGGCGTCCGTTCCTTCATTCAGTTTCGGGGATTTTGAGGCGTGAAGATTTTTGTGTGTCCATCATACTTCACTGCTGTATTTTTGTGAGTCTTGTATTAGACGTATCTTGTAAGCCAAGCCATTATCAGTAGATGATTGCTGTGGCATAGGGTGTTCATTGAGTTGTAAGTGTTGTGTCGCTCAAAGATTTTAAGCGTGAGTGCTGTGTATCTTGATTAAAGCTGTGAAGCACAATCAAGAGTTGTTTGAAGTGTGACTTCAAATTGTCTTTAATATTGATTAAAGGTAGTAATCACTGAGGTGATTGAGGGGGAGTGAGTAGGAACTCTGATCTTAGTGTAAGATTGGAAATTGCATTGGGTAGGGATTAAGTGATAAGTTGTAAACGGGTGAGTTTAGCTTTGAATTGATACTACTAATAGTGGATTTCCTCCCTGGTTGGTAGCCCCCAGATGTAGGTCATGTTGGACTGAACTGGGTAAACAATTACTTGTGTTATTTACTACACTTACGTTTAAGTTCTCATAATCCCTGTCTGTGCAGAATTAGATGTCATAACAACAACCGTGTGACATCCAAAGTCTGATAACTAGAATTTCAATTGGCATCAGAGCAGGCACACCTGCCTGTGAATTTCTGGGTGAGATCTAGGGAAGTTACTTTCTAGTACATGGACAAGGATATAGGACACTCAAACAGACCACCCATGTTGGATGGCTCTAATTATGATGACTGGAAGCCTCGTATGATAACCTTCTTAAGGTCTCTAGACAGCAAAGTCTGGAGAGCTGTCAACAAAGGATGGGAACATCCAATGAGGACAGGTGAAGATGGAGTCAGTGTGCAGATTCCTGAAGAAGAGTGGGACAAGGAGCAAGAGGCATTAGCTCTTGGAAATTCCAAGGCCTTGAATGCATTGTTCAATGGAATCAGTAAGAACATCTTCAGGCTGGTACACCACTGTGAACTAGCTAAGGAAGGAGTTTGGGATACCCTCAAGGTAACTCATGAAGGTACTTCCAAGGTGAAGATGTCCAAACTTCAGATGCTGACCACCAAGTTTGAAAATCTGAGGATGAAAGAGGATGAGACTATTCATGACTTTCACATGAATATTCTTGAAATTGCAAACACCCTCTGGTGGACTAGGTGAGAAAATGGCTGAAGAGAAACTTGTAAGAAAGATTCTTAGGCCTTGCCTAAGAGATTTGCTATGAAGGTCACAGCCATAGAGGAGGAGCGGACATCTGGAATATGAAGGTGGATGAGCTTATTGGTTCCCTCCAAACCTTGAAATGGGCTTGTGTGAGAATGCTGAAAAGAAGAACAAAAGCATAGCGTTTGTATCTAATGCTGAAGAGGAGTCAGAAGCAGGATATACTGAAGGTGATGAAAGTATATCAGAAGCCTTAACCATGCTTGGGAGACAGTTCAACAAGTTCGTGAAGAAGATTGATCAAAGAGGGAGACCTAATGTCAAGAACATCCCGTCTGACATCAGGAAAAGATCAACTTCTGAAGAAAAGTTCAACCAAGGCAAGGGAATCCAGTGTCATGGTTGTGAAGGGTATGGACACGTCAGAGCTGAATGTC
Organism: Lathyrus oleraceus; assembly: GCF_024323335.1. Classification (NCBI taxonomy): domain Eukaryota; kingdom Viridiplantae; phylum Streptophyta; class Magnoliopsida; order Fabales; family Fabaceae; genus Lathyrus; species Lathyrus oleraceus. The sequence continues at coordinate 232,925,131 of NC_066581.1, forward strand.
CTACTTATCTCAAGATGAAACAGAAGGGGCTAACTATCACATGGTCTAAAGGAGATTCTGAAAGTGAATCTGAAGGAGAATCTGCCAAACATGTCACTGCACTAACCAGTGTTTGTGCCTCTGATGATGACTCAAGTGCAGATGAACTGACCTTTGATGAACTTGCTGCAGCCTATAAGAAGCTGTTACCACCAGTGCAGAAGTGCGTGCACAAGGAGAAAAGCAGAAGAACCTCATCAAGGAACTGGAAGATGAGAGACAGAAGCAACTGTCTGTCATAGAGGGTCTAAATGGTGAGATAGCCCTGCGACCTCCAAGCTGAATCAGATGACCAAATCCATCAGAATGATGAATAAGGGAACTGACATCTTGGAAGAGATACTAAAAGTGGGACAGCAGTCTGGAACCAAATCTGGCCTAGGATTTGGGAAAGATCCTCAGCTGAACACAACACGCCCAAAGGCAAAAGTTCAGAAGTTCAAGCGGAAGTCAAACCAATGTCTCAACATCGAGGAACTAGGATGAATGATCATCAGAAGAGGAAATACCAGGAGTGGGAGGTGTCACCACTGTGGTAGGCTTGGTCATATAAAAGCCTCCTGCTACTGGATTCATGGTTTCCCTAACCAAGCCACGCATGTCAGGCCTAAGCATAAACCATATAAGCTCTATGTTCCCATCAAGAAGCATCAATGGTATGCTAGGATAGCACACACTGCTCTAAGGGCTTCTACCAGAGAAGACTGGTACTTTGACAGTGGATGCTCAAGACATATGACTGGTATGGAAAATCTACTGGTGGATATTCAACCTCACACTACCAGCTATGTGACCTTTGGTGATGGTGCCAAAGGTAAAATAAAAGGTGTGGGTAAGCTGGACTGCTCTGGAGTTCCAAAACTGAATAATGTGCTGTAGTTAGAAGAGGACTAACTGCAAACCTCATCAACATAAGTCAGATGTGTGATCAAGGGTTTCATGTTCAGTTTACTAAGGAGCTTTGCATTGTGGCTAATGGTGACAATCAGGAAGTTATGAGAGGAACCAGGTCCAAAGATAACTGTTATCTGTGGGAACCTAAAGTCTCTAACTTTTCTACAATATGCTCTTCAACCAAGGAAGAACAGGAGGTGAAGATGTGGCATAGACGTCTTGGACATCTCCACTTAAGGGGAATGAAGAAGATTATATCCAAGGAAGCAGTCAGAGGGATCCCAAAGCTGCTTATTGATGAAGGAAGAGTCTGTGGTGAATGCCAGGTGGGCAAGCAAACCAAGATGTCACATCCGAAGCTGGGACATCCTACAACTTCCAGAGTTCTAGAACTGTTGCATATGGACTTAATGGGACCTATGCAGGTTGAAAGCCTTGGTGGGAAGAGATATGCCTACGTGGTGGTTGATGACCATTCCAGATACAGTGGATAAGCTTCATCAGAGAGAAGTCAGATACATTTGATGTCTTCAAAGACCTGTGCATCAGACTTCAAAGGGAAAAGGACAGTTGTGTGGTCCGAATTAGGAGTGATCATGGTACGGAGTTCAAGAATTCCAAGTTTGATGAGTTTTGCTCGTCTGAAGGAATAAGTCATGAGTTCTCCTCCCCTATAACTCCCCAGCAGAATGGGATAGTTGAAAGAAAAATAGAACTATTCAAGAATCTGTCAGAGCAATGATTCATGCAAAGAAGCTCCCCATGCACTTTTGGGCTGAAGCAATGAATACCGCGTGCTATGTTCACAACAGAGTCACCTTGAGAAAAGGAACCTCCTCCACTCTGTATGAAATATGGAAAGGCAGAAAACCTACTGTAAAGTACTTTCATATCTTTGGAAGTAAATGCTACATTCTCACAGATCGTGAACATAGAAGAAAGCTAGATCCGAAAAGTGATGAGGGTATATTTCTGGGATACTCCACTAACAGCAGAGCCTACAGAGTGTTCAACTACAGGACCAATGTCCTGATGGAATCCATAAATATTATGGTGGACGATAAAGAGGAAGGAACCGATGTCATGGAGGATGTTGAAACATTCCTTGACAGTTCAACTGACATTCCAGTCAAGTCTGAAGAAGTAGAGGAACCTCCTTCTGAATGCGAAATAGATGCAACCACAAAGTGCCATCTATCAGAATTCAGAAAGACCACCCTAAGGATCTTATCATAGGGGATCCCAATAGTGGTGTGACTACCAGGTCACGGGGGGGAATAAGCTCAAATTCCTGCTTTGTATCCAAGGTTGAACCAAAAAATGTGAAAGAAGCCCTGACTGACGAATACTGGATCATTGCCATGCAAGAGGAACTTGAGCAGTTCAAAAGGAATGAAGTATGGGAGCTAGTTCCAAGACCTGAAGGGACCAACATCATTGGTACCAAGTGGATCTACAAAAACAAATCTGATGAGAAAGGAGTAATTACTAGGAATAAGGCAAGACTAGTGGCTCAAGGATACACTCAAGTTGAAGGGGTAGATTTTGATGAGACATTTGCTCCTGTGGCTAGGCTTGAGTCCATCAGATTGCTGTTAGGGGTAGCATGCATCCTGAAGTTTAAACTATTCCAAATGGATGTGAAGAGTGCATTCTTGAATGGCTACTTGAATGAAGAAGTCATTGTGGAACAACCTAAAGGGTTCTGTGATCCTAACCAACCTAAGCATGTATACAAGTTGAGGAAAGCCTTGTATGGGTTGAAACAAGCACCTAGAGCATGGTATGAAAGGTTGACCGAATTTCTGACCTCAAATGGATACAGAAAAGGTGGAATAGATAAAACCCTGTTTGTGAAGGATGAAGACGGCAAAATCATGATTGCTCAAATCTATGTGGATGATATAGTCTTTGGTGGAATGTCAGAACAAATGGTTCAACAATTTGTTCACCAGATGCAATTTGAGTTTAAAATGAGTCTAGTTGGAGAACTGACCTATTTCCTTGGAATGCAAGTAAACCAAATGGAGGACTCTATGTTTCTCTCCCAAAGCAAGTATGCCAAGAACATAGTTAAGAAGTTTGGTATGGATAATGCTAGGCACAAGAGGACTCCTGCGCCTACTCATCTGAAGTTAACCAAAGATGATGGAGGGCCTGGTGTTGATCAATGCTTGTATAGAAGCATGATAGGAAGCCTACTTTACCTAACTGCAAGTAGACCTGACATTTCTTATGCAGTTGGAGTATGTGCTAGATACCAAGCAGAGCCTAAAGTGAGCCACTTGAATCAAGTCAAAAGGATTTGAAGTACATCAATGGGACTTGTGACTATGGGATGCTGCTGTATTCACATGGGTCTGAACCTGTCCTATCTGGGTACTGTGATGCTGACTGGGCTGGGAGTGCTATGACAGAAAAAGCACATCAGGTGGATGTTTCTTCTTAGGAGACAATCTCATATCTTGGTTCAGCAAGAAGCAGAATTGTGTTTCTCTGTCCACTGCAGAGGCTGAATACATAGCTGCTGGAAGCAGTTGTTCCCAACTGGTTTGGATGAAACAGATGCTCACTGAGTACAATGTCACTCAAAATGTCATAACATTGTTCTGTGATAATCTCAGTGCCATCAATATCTCCAAGAATCCCATCCAACACAGCAGAGGACCAAACATATTGACATTAGGCACCACTTCATCAGAGATCTGGTGGAAGACAAGGTGATCACTTTGGTACATGTAGCCACGGACCTTCAACTGGCTGACATATTTACAAAGGCTCTGGATGCTACTCAGTTTGAAAACTTAAGGAGCAAAACTGGGAATATGTCTCTCTGAGAACTTATAGCAACCACGATGGTTTGGGATGTATTGTTTATATCTCTGCCTATTAAACAATTGGTACTATGCTCTGATTGTTCAACAGATCACAACTTTGCTACTTGCAACAAGTGTGGCTACAAGAGGGTAAGGAGACACCCTACCGTGAGAAGGCCAATGTACCTGCAGGAGTTCAAGGATGCTGTTCATGCAGGAGTGGTTCTGGATGTCAAAAACAAAATCATGGCATCTGATATGGTGGTACCTACTGTAAAGCAAAAGTGGGTGATTACTTGATCAAAGTTGTGAAGCAAGATCAAGTGGATGCTAACTTGGTTGAAACTGTGGAGTAAAACCAAGTCTGTAACTCTGTCATTATTCTCTGGCTTTGGCAACATTTTTGACAAAAAGGGGGAGTAATAACCACCACCCCTGACAAACAGAGTGGGTCTCTACAACAGACTCTCGTGACAGATTCCCTCCCCTGCAGCTGCTATGTGTTGAAGTTTAGATTTAACTTCTGTATGTGTGTGCTGCTGTGTGAAGTTTTTCTTTAACTTCCATGTGTGTGAGTGTGTGAGTGTGCTGCCACTCTGAGTGTATTAGCTAGTATTATTTCCTGCTAGGTGTGTGATTCCGCTGCTATGAACTCTGTTATGGGGATCAAAGTGTTTTAGCCAAAAATTTGCCAAAGGGGGAGTTTGTAAGTGTTTAATTGGCTGCATTATATGGTAAAACACTAGCTGGTTACAAATGTCTTGACTGATGTCATGACATGGTATGTATGTGTGACTACATTGTAGGTTAGAATATCTAACTGTACTCTGATGTCTTGACTGATGTCATGACACACTTGAGTAGTTACTGCAGGATTAGCTAACACAGGATTTATTGAATGTCAAACTGGATGCTGTGACATTCATACCTGTCAACAGATACTAAGGAATAGAACAGCTGGTGTTCTGTTAGAACTTAGTATTTATTTCCAGTCTGGTTATCAAGGAAAGACCAGACCTGGCATAAGGCCTACTGACTGAATGTCAAATTGGATGTTATGACATTCATCATTGACAGCAGCTACTGAACATTAGACAGAGTGGTGTTCTGCTATACTTCAGCATGTAACTTAGTTTGTTCTTCAAGAGAATAACAGAACTAACTTAAGGCCAAATGTGTAAATGTTAAGTTGGACACTTTAACATTTATTAATGTAAGCTGTTACTGTAGTATGGTCATTTTGATCATGTACAGGTCAGCAAAATTGTACAGTCTGTTTTCTGGAAAAACAGACTCAGCATATGGACCTTGATGTCAAGCTGAATGTCGTGACATTCATTCCTGACAGCATATGCTATATTGTAGGTTGTTCAGTTTTCTGTTTCAGCTTTTCTTGGGCTATTCTTCAGGAAGTCAACAGCTTAGAGAAAAACCAGGAAACCAACAACCAAGTTACATTTAATGAACCTAACAAATAGCCTATTTGTTAGTAACCTAAATGTTGAATTTATGGGAACTCGTGTGACCTTAAATTCAGGAGAATACAGGTGCAAAAGCCCAGGTACTGCAATATAAAAAGGAAGGCGTTCCTTCATTCAGTTTCGGGGATTTTGAGGCGTGAAGATTTTGTGTGTCCATCATACTTCACTGCTGTATTTTTGTGAGTCTTGTATTAGACGTATCTTGTAAGCCAAGCCATTATCAAGTAGATGATTGTTGTGGCATAGGGTGTTCATTGAGTTGTAAGTGTTGTGTCGCTCAAAGCTTTAAGCGTGAGTGCTGTGTATCTTGATTAAAGCTGTGAAGCACAATCAAGAGTTGTTTGAAGTATGACTTCAAATTGTCTTTAATATTGATTAAAGGTAGTAATCACTGAGGTGATTGAGGGGGAGTGAGTAGGAACTCTGATCTTAGTGTAAGATTGAAATTGCATTGGGTAGGGATTAAGTGATAAGTTGTAAACGGGTGAGTTTAGCTTTGAATTGATACTACTAATAGTGGATTTCCTCCCTGGCTTGGTAGCCCTCAGATGTAGGTCATGTTGGACTGAACTGGGTAAACAATTACTTGTGTTATTTACTACACTTACGTTTAAGTTCTGCATAATCCCTGTCTGTGTAGAATTGGATGTCATAACAACCCGTGTGACATCCAAAGTCTGATAACTAGAATTTCACAAACGCTTAACAAATTCTAAGCTTCGGAAGGTGAAAAAAGCCATGGCGATGGCCTGAGACGCAAGCAGTGTGTCAGAGCAAGAAGTCGGTGAGCTTGAGGAAAAACTTCAAGATTACATTGATAAGAAGACTTTATTGAAGATAAGATTGCCCATCGTCGCGCCAAGATCCTCGAGCTGGCCAAAGAAATTGACGTCCTGGAGAAAGAGAAGGCTGAGCTGGCTGGCTTGGAAAATCACTCCCTACAAGATAAATGATTGACAAAGAAACCACTAAGGGAGTCGAGCATGTTAAATCTCCCATTAACTTAGGACTCGAGGTTACTTCTCTAGAAGAAATCCATAATCGACTCATTTCCAGACTCGGCTTCTCCAAGACCAAACTTGAAGAGTTTAAATCAAAATTTACAACTTAGACTTGTATTTCCTTTAATTTTTGCTCACCTCTAATCATTATGTAATGACTATGCCATTTTAGCATTTTTGTTTCTATACTGCAAATTATTCCTTAGCAATTTGAATCTCTTGTAGCATAGGCTTATACCTCTTAAGGTATTTACCATTCACTCTTAGAATTTGTTTATCAAGTGCTAATTCCTCGATCTCATAAGCATTGTTCAAAAATACTTGCAATACCCGAAATGACCCATCCCAATTTAGGGACCATTTGCCTAAAACTCTGTCTCGTCGACCTATAGGAAAAATAACTTTCCAAACGTAATCTCCAACCAAAAACGCTTTTGACTTAACCTTTTTACTATACACTTCGGAAATTCGTTCCTTTTGTCTCATTAAAGCATCCAACACGGCCATCCTTTATCCATCTAGATCAACCATTTCATCTAACATCATATTCCAATATTGGTTAGATGGAATTTCATTCTTCCTTTGAATTCAAACTGACTACAAATAAATTTCAGCAGGCAAGACAACTTCATGCCCATAAGTTAATCAAAATGGCGTTGTAGCTATTGCCTCTTTGGGAGACGTGCGACAAACCCATAAGACTTGGTCCAAAGTTTTATAAAAATTCTTTGGTTTTTTCCCAAGATGTTTCTTAATTAAACTAATAATAGTTTTATTTGTAGCTTCAACTTGTCCATTTTCATGAGCATAATAGGGAAGTCAACAATTTAATTCCAATTTCAGAAGCAAACTTCTACATCTTTCGACCAGTAACCACCGACCTTTGGTCTGTCATGATAATCTCAGGAATTCCAAACCTATAGATAATCTGATTATGGATAAACTCAACTATCACTTCTTGATCAAAATTAACCAAAGGGACTACTTTGATCCACTTCGTAAAATAATCAATACCAACCAAAATATATTTCTGACTCTTAGAAGATGCAGGCCGAATTTATCCAATTAAATTTAAAGCTCATCCTCTAAACGGCCAAGGCTTCACAATTGTATGCAATTCACTTACAGAAACATGTTGCACACCTAAATGGATTCAACATTCCTGGCAACCTTTAGCAAAGTCGATGCAATCTTCCAACATTGTAGGCCAGTAAACGCCCTGGCGGCATAACAACCACCTCATCTTATGCCCCATTTGATGGGCACCACAAGATCCGTCATGAACACTCAACACAACCAAGTATGCTTCTTCCCCACCAAGGCATTTAAGCAAACCTCCCTTAGTTGTTTTCTTAAACAATTCATTTTCGATGACTATATAGCTCAAAAATCTATATTTGACCTTTCGATTCGTTGCTCCAACTAGGTTCCTCAAGTAATCAACTATGGGCCTCCTCTAGTCAACATCGGCTAAACTTTCAATGGTACAAATCTCAAAATTTTCTGGATCCACAAATCCAAGCTTTGTTAACGCTAGATCTGAGGGAGAAAGTCTTACCACTTGTACCCTTCCTCATACTTCGATCAAATCCTTCGACCTTTCCTTAGGCATTTTATACCCCGAGGAAATTTATGCCAATTTGTTTGCTTCGTGGTTTTCAAATCTAGGAATGTGTTGGATATCCACAAAATCGAAACACTTGATCAGTCGATTTACTATAACAAAATACATGATTAAGTTTTCCTTAATACATCTGTATTCTTTCGTTATTTGCTTTACGACTAGTTCATAACACTACGCCAAAAACTGGAATAGACAGCGCACCTTAGAGGGCGCTTTCTTAAAGAAGCGCACTCTAAAGTGAAGAGAAAAATAAGGAGGAATAGACAACGCACTTTAGAGGGCGCTTTTGAAACAAAGCGCCCTCTAAAGTGAAGCAAAAAAATAATGAGGAAATGGAGGGACACCAATAGAGGGCGCGTTTATGAAAGCGCCCTCTAAGGATACCCTTAGAGGGCGCTTCTAAGAAAGCGCTCTCTAAGTCCATGTACAACAGCGCACTTTAGAGAGCGTTTTTGTAACAAAGCGCCCTCTAAAGTGAAGCAAAAAAATAATGAGGAAATGGAAGGACAACAATAGAGGGCGCGTTTATGAAAGCGCCCTCTAAGGATACCCTTAGAGGGCGCTTCTAAGAAAGCGCTCTCTAAGTCCATGTACAACAGCGCACTTTAGAGGGCGCTTTATTACAAAAGCGCCCTCTAAAGTGAAGCGAAAAAATAATGAGGAAATGGAGGGACAACAATAGAGGGCGCGTTTATGAAAGCGCCCTCTAAGGATACCCTTAGAGGGCGCTTCTAAGAAAGCGCTCTCTAAGTCCATGTACAACAGCGCACTTTAGAGGGCGCTTTATTACAAAAGCGTTGTCTAAAGTAAAGCGAAAAAATAAGGAGCAATAGACAGCGCACCTTAGAGGGCGCTTTTTTTCCACAAGCGCCCTCTAAGGTCCCCTTTAGTAAACATTAAAATTATAACATACTGCGCGTTTTGTTATTTCACTCTCTGTTATTTTCGTTCTTTTTCACGTTAGGGTTCTAAGGCATTCTCCTTCCACCTCTGTTAGATCTACGACGTTTCCTCCTTCTGGCACCAAAGGTACGTTTGTTTCGTTTTAGCTTTGCCCTATTTCTTGCTTTGTTTTAGCTTTGCCCCATTTCAGTTTTATGTTATTGTTGTCTACGCTACGTTTGTTTCAACCTGTAAAGTTTCAATATTCATAGTCATTTTAAATTTGATAGCGCATGCGTTAAATTTCAAGCCCTACGTTTGTTGGGTTTATTAGGCAATTGACGGTTGGTTTTTAGTGACCATGATAGCGCATGCAATGGGACTACATTACCCAGTAGTTAGGGTTATACGACCTATGAATATCTGATTTTGTGTCAACACCAGTATCATTAGAAACCTAGGTCCGAATGTGTTTGAACTCTTCTGAAATTGTTTTTTGTTTATTCTAATTAGTAATGGATAATACATGGATGTCTTCCAATCGATTGTCGAGAGAGTACGAGAATGGGGTATTAGAATTCGTTAAGTTTGCCGTTGCGCACGCCGAAGACCCCAGTAGAATGATATGTCCTTGCTTGGGTTGTTGTTATGGGAAACGGGTTGACGCAGTTCAGTTGACATCGCATCTAATGAGGCATGGAATTGATCGAAGTTATACATGTTGGAATTTGCATGGTGAGAAAAGTAACGAGAATGTTGAACCGGGGGATAGTACGACCTATGCCTCAAACTATAGTGGCGCAGATACATACGATTGTGATCGAGTTGAAGAGATTGCAGAAGCACTTGAAGGAGATCTTAAGGATTGTCCCGAAATGTTTGAGAGGTTGGTAAGTGATGCAGAGAAACCTTTGTATGATGGTTGCACTAAATTCACAAGATTGTCTGCGGTATTAAAGTTGTACAACTTAAAGGCGGGCAATGGGTGGTCGGATAAAAGTTTCACAGAGTTATTAGCCCTTTTGAAAGATATGCTTCCTGAGGATAATGTTCTTCCCAATCGAACATATGAGACCAAAAAGATGTTGTGCTCTATTGGCATGAGCTATGATAAGATACATGCATGTCCAAACGATTGCGTTTTGTTTCGAAATGAGTATGCATCGTTAAATGAGTGTCCTAAATGCGGTGTCTCGCGATATAAGAACAAGTTGTCTCCAGCAAAGGTCTTGTGGTATTTTCCTGTTATTCCGAGATTTAGACGCATGTTTCGTAGTGAAACCGATTCAAGACACTTGACCTGGCATGCAGATGAAAGAATTATAGATGGAAAGTATCGACATCCGGCAGATTCACCACAGTGGTTGAAAATTGATAATGATTATCCTGAATTTGGAGAAGAATCAAGAAACCTTCGCTTGGCATTATCTACTGATGGAATGAACCCACACGGTATCCAGAGTATCTCACACAGTACATGGCCTGTGATTATTATGATTTATAACCTACCTCCATGGCTATGTATGAAGCGTAAGTACATGATGTTGTCTATGTTGATTTCTGGACCTAAACAACCAGGGAATGACATAGACGTGTACTTGAAGCCCTTAATCGAAGATTTAAAGATTTTGTGGGAGACCGGTGTGGAGGTTTATGATGGATATAGGAAAGAAAGTTTCAACTTGAGGGCGATGTTGTTTGGCACAATTAATGATTTTCCAGCATACGGAAATCTATCAGGGTATAGCATAAAAGGTCAATGTGCGTGTCCTATTTGTGAAGATAAAATAGATTGGAAGCGCTTGGAGTTTGGTCAGAAGAATGTCTTTCTCGGTCATCGGAGATTCTTAAATTCAAATCATCACTACCGTGGATGGAGAAAGGGGTTCAATGGAGAGACAGAACAAGGCAGAGCTCCACCTATATTGACGGGTGATCAAATTTTTGAAAAGGTGAAAGATTTGGATACTCAGTTTGGCAAGCCTTTTGCCCACACACTTGTCAAAAGTGGGTGGAAGAAGAGGTCAGTTTTTTTTGAATTGCCGTATTGGAAGTCCTTGTATGTGAGACATTTTCTTGATGTTATGCATATTGAAAAAAATGTATTTGAAAGTGTTATTGGCACGTTACTCAATATACAAGGAAAGTCTAAGGATGGCCTTAAGGCAAGAAAGGACTTGATAGCGATGGGAATAAGAACTGAATTAGGACCCTTGAAGAAAGGAAAACGAACATATCTACCGCCTGCTGCTTATACTCTATCTAGAAAGGAGAAAAAAACATTGTGTAAGTTTCTAAGTGAAGTTAAAGTTCCAGAAGGGTACTCTTCAGATATTAGAAGACTTGTGTCTATGAAAGACCTCAAGTTAAAGAGTTTAAAGACCCATGATTGCCATGTTATAATGGAACATTTTCTCCCAATAGGTATACGTTCTATTCTTCCAGAAAAAGTAAGAAGCTCTATAACTAAGTTGTGTTCTTTCTTCAAGTCAATTTGCAGTAAGGTGATCAATCCTGCGATCTTACCAATGTTGCAAAAAGAAATCGTTATTACTTTGTGTGAGCTTGAAATGTTTTTTCCTCCATCATTTTTTAACATAATGGTACATCTAGTTGTTCATCTTGTGAAAGAGACACAATTGTGTGGACCAGCTTATATGAGATGGATGTACCCTGTTGAACGTTATATGAAAATATTAAAAGGGTACGTGAAGAACCGAAGTCGACCAGAAGGTTGTATGGTTGAAAGATACATTGTTGAAGAAGCGATTGAGTTTTGTACTGAATATTTGTCTAATGTTCAGTCAATCGGACTCCCCAAGTCTCAGCTTGTCGAAAAGAAAGAAGGAAAAAATCTAATTGGAAATAAAATCGTGGCAGTATCAAGGGTCGAACGGGATCAAGTGCATTTGTATGTTCTGCACAATGAGAATGAGGTTGAGCCGTATGTTGAAATTCACAAGGATGTTCTCCGAGGTTTAAATCCCAATAGAAATGAAAATTGGATAGTACAAGAGCACAATCGATGTTTTATACCTTGGTTTAAGGATCATATTTATTCAAAGTATTATTCAGATCCCGCTTCAATAACAGAAAGGTTGAGATGCTTAGCATATGGTCCAAGTTTCCATGTTTTTTCTTATAGCGCATACGCGATTAATGGATACACATTTTATACCAAAGAACAAGATGATAAAAGTACTATGCAGAATAGTGGTGTCACCGTGGTAGCTGAAGCAATGCACATATCAAGTGTGAAGGACTTAAACCCCAAATTTGCAAATCTGTCGTATTTTGGTGTTATCAAGCGCATTTGGGTGTTTGATTATGAGAAGTTTCATATTCCTATATTTGGTTGCAAGTGGGTTGAAAATAATAACGGCATTCGAATGGATAAGTCAGGATTTTTGCAAGTGGATCTTAATAGGGTGGGATACAAAGATGAGTCTTTTATTCTAGCCTCTCAAGCTAGACAAGTGTTCTATGTCAATGATCCGAAAAGTACGAAATGGTCTATAGTTCTTTTTTCCAACAAAGTAATTGATGAAAACACTGGAGATCAAGGTGATATTGATGTTGAGATTGAATCGTTTACCAGAAATGATCAAGATGAGAATAATATATCAAATGATTCATATATTAGAAATGATCATAATGAGGGTATTTGGATCAATCCAACCGTCCGTGTTGTTAAGAGACATGTAGAACATATTCCAACCAAGAAAAGAAAGAGAACTTAGTGAAAAAGGTACAGGTCAAATGATTTTAATTGTTTTCTTTATTACAGGTAAAATGACTTTTATGATTTTAATTGTTTTTACATTTGTCATCTGATTTTAATTGTTTTCTTTTTTACAGGTAAAATGGCTATTATGAAGTCAATCATTCGTGCAAGGGGCAAGGGATGCTCGAAAGTATCAATTGATATTTGTTTAGATGGAGATGCTCTATTATCGTCAAGCCTCATTCGCGTAGATGATGATGCTGGATATTTGAAAGTATCCCTCTACGATAATGGAACATGTCCATCTAAACATATATCAATTCTATCTTCAAAAGATAAGGGTTCAATGTTGGCAAGTTACATTGGTTTCCTTGTTCGACAACATATTCCGATTACATGTGATAATTGGAGAAGTCCGGACTTGAAGGTTGGCAAAGAAAAAAATATGGTCGGAGATACAGGTACTTACCATATATTGTTATATGTTTTTTGTTGCATCAACTTTGCAGCCCTGTATTGTAGGCAGAATTTAGGACTTCTCAAAGTTGATTTCTTGTTACTTTGTCGTTCATAAAATACACCACTAAATTCTCTGCGTTTAATTTTTAATTTTTTTTCATCAGGCTTGTGTCTCAATAGAGGATGGGTATCTACCTAAAGTTACTTTTGTAGTGGTCCAAAAGAGACATCACACCCGTCTCTTTCCTGTCAACCCCAAAGAGACCGATAGAAGTGGAAAAATTATGCCAGGTTTTTTCAATATATTTCTCAACGCAGCTGGTATATATTATCATTTGAATTTATCACTTTTTGCTGATTTTGTTGTTCTAAATTGTCAAAGGAACCGTGGTAGACACCGGCATTTGTCACCCTAGGGAATTTGATTTTTACCTTAACAGCCATGCAGGAATTCAGGTAATATTAGCTATGTCATTTAACTTTATGCCATTGTTTACTATTTGTTGCTCAATCGCCTTTTGACAGTTCTGTGTTATTTGCATTTGGACGTGTTCTTTTTGCAGGGGACTACTTATGCTGCCATCTGTTGTTTTGGTTGAGCCTTATTTTGTATGGATGTGCGATAGAACTACTAGACAACTTTTGGATATACAGAACATGTTTGCCACCATGGGTGGATGGGCGTTTTTGTTTAGTATTGGTTAGAACTACTAGACAACTTTTGGATACAGTTGTCACTGGGTGTTGGTTGCTATGTTTTATTCTCTTAATTGTAGTACTTTGAGAATATGTTGTTGTATATTGTTGATCAAAGAATCATATATTAATGTTGTATATATGGAGGATTAATGTTGTATATAAATGGATTCATGTTGTATATATCAATGGATTAATGGTGTATAACATTGGATTAAAGGATGAAATCAATATGAATTTTACACTTTTGCAGCATGCGAACAGGTTACCAATTAAATATATATCCACTATTTTTCAAACAAATTTTTTTAAAATAACTAACACTTTAGAGAGCGCTTTGTCCAGAAAGCGCCCTCTAAACACTTTACATTGACAACTTTAGAGGGTGCTTTTTCCTGAAAGCGCCCTCTAAACACTTTACATTGACAACTTTAGAGGGCGCTTTTTCCTGAAAGCGCCCTCTAAACACTTTACAATGACAACTTTAGAGGGCGCTTTTTCCTGAAAGCGCCCTCTAAACACTTTACACTGACAACTTTAGAGGGCGCTTTTTCCAGAAAGCGCCCTCTAAGGTGTCCCTGTATGGACCACTCCAGAGGGCGCTTTTTTCTTAAAGCGCACTATAATGTGGCCACTTTAGACAGCGCTTTCTCCAAGAGAACAAAGCGCTGTCTTTACCTATGCCAGCGCCAGATTAGAGGGCGCTTAAAAGCGCTGTTATAGGCCAAAATAAGCGCCCTCTTTTCCCTTATTTGGCGTAGTGTAATTTCCTTTTATTTTAACCTCTTTTGCCCATAATTCTAACAAGATCTTAAGTCCGACTATTAAAGCCTCGTACTCAGCCTCGTTATTGGAGCAAGAACCTTCAATTTTGTACTTAAACTTAGTCAGAATCTTGCTTGGAGAAATAATCAATATTCCAACACCAACTTCATTCTTATGGCTGGAACCATCAAAGTATAACTTCCAAGGTTCTGTTTCTAAATAATTTGAAGGTATCTTGACTATCACATGATTCACAATAAAACCAGTGACCACTTGACCCTTCATAGTCTTTAAAGGCATATATGTAAGTGTATATTCTGATAAAGCAAGTGCCTATTTTCCAATTCGACTATGCAAAATTGGCTTAGACAACATGTGTTTTATAACACCGAAATAGGAAGACACATAAACATCAATTGTCTTTAGGTATTGCTTTAATTTCATACAAGGAAAATACAAGCAAAGGCACATTTTTCTATAAGATTATACCTAGTTTATGCATCATTCAAGACTCGACTGAGGTAATAAATAACTCTTTTGATGTCATTATCATCCTCTTATGCTAACACACTTCCTATAGTCAAGTCTGAGGCAAAAATGTACAACTTCATACATTTATTCCTAATTGGAGGGGACAAAATAAGAGGATTTTCTAAATACTCCTTTATTTCGTCAAATGCCCTTTGATGTTCTTAACGCCACACAAGTTCTTCCTTCTTCAGGCGGAGTACGGGCGAAAATGCTTGAATTCTGCCACTGATGTTTGACATGAACCTCCTCAAAAAGTTGATCTTCCCTAAAAGAGATTGCAACTCCTTTTTAGTCGAAGAAGCCTTCGTCTCCATAATGGCCCTCATTTTGTTTTGGTTTATTTCGATCCCTTTTTTATGGACTACAAAACCAAGAAAGTCTCCTATCTACATACATAAAGCACATTTTAGGGGATTCATTTTTAGACCATGTTTCCTCATCCTTTAAAATGAGTGTTGGAGATAGTCAACATGGCCATTTCTTGAGAAGAACTTGATGGTTATATCATCAATATATTTTTTTCATAATTTTTTGACATAATCATGAAAAATAGAGTTCATCACCCTTTAGTAAGTTTCCCCAACATTCTTTAAGCTAAATGGCATCACTACCCATTTGTAGGTGCCTAAAGCTCATGGGTATCAAAATGCCGTCTTTAGCACATCCTTATCTGCAATAAAAAATTGGTTATAACTGGAATAACCATCTGACATACTAAGTTATTTGAAACCCGCTGTTGAGTCGACCAACATCTCGACAACAAGCATTGGGTATTCGTCTTTCAGGGTTATAGCGTTTAAATCTCTAAAATCGATGCAAACCCCCAACGTTCCATTTTCCTTAGTTACTGGAACGATGTTGGCAAGCCATTCGATATACCCGACAATTCTTATTGTAAGACCCTGGCCCTAAGATCCCTCATGATATCTCATCATTTGCATTGGCTTTGGGATCACACATTGGCATCCTCCTTACCCCTTATTCATTGGGTTTGTATTGGATGAGATCACCAAGAAAATTTGATTGTATCATACTTTATTTATTTTTTTTACTAACCAAAATGCCAAAAATATGTCTATATATGCCTTTGATTCTTTTGTAGGTAGTGTGTGCATCCACCTATGCTCTATCAAGCTCACAACTAGGGTTTGAGACCCTCAATGCAAGGAGATCAATCCAACAATGGTTCACTTTGGTTCTAGACATCATATATGTATCCCCATATTCTTTATTTATCATTTTTATCAAGAGTTCATCAAGAATTTGAAGTTTGTTTGTCTTGGAAGCCCTAATTCATTTGGGTATCTTGTGTGACTTCCTCTGTAAGTTTCTTCAACAATTGGTCAAAGATATCAAGGGATACTTCATTTTAAATCATATTATACATATATGATCCTCCATGAGTCCCAAATATCAATAGAACTTAAAGTTTTCAAGTTGGTTCAAAGAAGTTGACCAAAGAAAGTCAACTGGTCAAAACTAGGGTTCCCTAGACCCTATATCCTACAATTTTTGTCATATGAAAATTATTCCAAGAGAAAAGTTACTCCTTATGACATTACAAATAACTTTAATGTTGGCATCAAGATCTAAGTTTGCTTGGAATGTCAATTTTTATGGTGAAAGATTACAGGTCATTTTGTTTGAGCCCTAGTTAGAAGGTCAACTTCTAAGGATCATAACTTGCCCAATTTTTATGATATGAAGTCCATCCAAGTTTCATGATCAATTTAAAGATGTATTCTAAAACTTTTATTCTTTTAGAAATTTCAAATTCAACTTGCAAGGGCATGTTCCAAGAGGAAACATTATAGGTCATTTTGGGCCATTACCATTGAACAAGCAATTTTCCTCAACTTTTAAAATGCATAACTCCCTTATGCCAAATACAAATGGTGTCAAATTTGTTACCAAATTTAAGAGGGATTAAATAGCTACAACTTTGGTGAAGAAACTATTTTCATTTGGATCTCATAGCAAAAGTTATTCAAGGTGGAAGAAGTGGTCATTTGACTTTGTACTTAGAAAATTTTCAACTATATTTGATTTTTACAACTTCCACCTCAAAATTAATCATGATACAAGATCCAAATGAAAAGTGTTCAACATAAAAGTTGTTCCCCTTGATGTCACCTTTCCAAAAAGTTCAAGATCACTTCATTTGGACAAGATTTAAGGGGCTTGCGCATTGTTCCTTTGTTGGGTTTGTTTTGGCAAGTTTTGAATTCAAGTGATCATTTCTCTTTGCATTCTTATATGTGATGATTTCAGTATCCATTATGCATGAATTATAGTGGTATTACACCATGGTTTGGGCTCAAATCAATGCCCATGCATTCATGCACCATTGTTTCTATTTTTGGCCAAAATTTCAAAGGATGCAAAACTGAATTTCATAACCTATATATACCATTACATTGCCTCAAGAACAATACACACACATTGCCTAAGCCTTGCCAGATCATTTCTGAACCCTACACCATAGAATACCTTGAGATTTTCTTTGAAATTGAGTTTGAATTTCACCCTCTGTTTTAAGATTCAAACTCCAAGGATTCATTACCTTTTTCATTTCAATTGATCAATGCAAGCAAAAGGAGGAAGAACCAAGATATTCAGATCAAGATCAAGCCAAATTGAAGCTACCTGAAGGTGAATTTTCTTAAACTTCTCTTCTTTGATTCTCCCTTATTTCTTAATTATTTTGCTTTATTGTTGGTTGGCTGAAATTCTACCAATGTAGGCAATAAGATTGAGTTGCTTTGAGGTCAAATCGAAGCAACTCAGTTCATGATTCTTAAATTTCAAATCCATGTATCTTTCAATATACTTGGAATTGGAAGAAATTGAGGCCAAATTCGAGCTCCTGAGCATTTTTTCTTTAAAATGATGTCCTTACTTTTTATTTTGGTGGTGGTTGATGGTAGACCAGTCCGGTGAGGTCCACCGAAGAAGATAGCCGAAGTTAGGGCTTCGGTGATGCGCTGGAACATCCTAAGACATCTGATCTCATATCCATATTTTAATCCTGACCCTCCTTCCTAATTATCACGCGTGTACACACGTTGACTATAGAATATGATGGAAGTGTGTGATTGGTCATCAGATCTGCCACCTCAATTAATGAGGGAGATCTGGTGACCCTTGTTTTCTTTAATTTCTTTTTAATTTCTGAATTTTCATTTAATCCCTTTATTTTGTTTAATTCATATTAATTTCATTTTAATCCAAAAAATATGGGACTTTCACCAAAAATCTTTAAATATTTTTCTCTTCCGCGTTTTGAATTAAAATTAATTTTTGGATTAATTTTGATATTTTTCATGAATTAAATGTTTTTATGTATATTTTTAATTGTTTTAAAATATTTCTGACTTTCCAAAAATCATGAAATTTTTTGTATAAGGTCTTTTGACCTTGTTTGACCTAGGATAAATCCCTTGGTCATTTATTTGATATTTTGAATGGATTTGAGGTTTTGACCAAATTAAAATGCATTTTAATTCATTTTTAAATTGATTTTTAATTGAATAAGTGCTTTAAAATTATTGTTGAGTCATTTTTATGATCTTGTGATGTTTGACTTTCTGTTTGGACCTTAGTCATGGTTGATTTGACTTTTGTTTAATCAAAACCATTAGATTTAGGGGATTGATGAAATGTACATTTCGTCTCCCAAAATGAATGGATGGTATTGATCAGATGAAATTTCTCTCATGATCAATTTGTGTTTCTATTTCCCCTTCCCTCTTCATCTTCATCCTTATTCTTCCCTAATCCATCATTGACCAATGAAAACTCTTCATGTCTAATGCTAGTTGATTCATCAATGACCTTGTGTCAGATGAATCAACATAAGCCAGACTGAGATATGTCCTTCCCCCATTTCTTTTAGTGCGTGGTATGTTTTAGGAGTTTGGTTCCTTGTACCAAATCTCTAACATGCATTAACACTTATATTTTTTTTATTACCCGACCTCATATAATTGTGACTTCTACATAAGTCCAATTACGTTTGCTTAACATAAAGCTATATTTGATCAATAAGACATATCATTATAGTAAGTGAGATTGTAAGTCTCCCATTCTTCATGGCATTGTGTGGAGACTTGGCCTTTTTTTCCTTTCATGAGAGCTAGTGACATACTTATCGAATTATCCAAGTTGGAGCCATTCTCATGGATGATCAGCTGGTTCAAGGATTCATACTTGTGAATGAATGGTTGAGTGTTCTTAAAAGCATGACTTACAAAATTAAAAATCTTCACTAACATTTGACTAACACTTGACTAACTCTTATTCATTATGCTTTTACTTTCAAGTCATTTACTTAATGCAGTTTAAATTTCAACATATTTACCATTCATCTGCCATTTACATTTTCATACAACTTGTTTATGTTTCAGTTCTTTTCACTTTGCTCACCTGAGACATATCCTGTGATTGTATATTTTGTTTGTTTGTTTTGTTTTTGCTTGTGGTCTTAGGACCTTAAAATACATAATAACAACAAATTTTATCATTATTATTCGAAGATAAAATATCTTGAGATAAATTATATCCGATAAAAAATCAGATCACAATATGCAATAAATTTTATCATGAGATAATAATAATATTCAATATTTTTAAAAATAAAAAATATATTCGGAAAGAAAATATCCGAATATATTAAAATAAAAAAATATCTGAAGGTAAAATATTCAGATATATTAAAATCAAAAATATATCTAAAGATAAAATATCTAAAGATAAAATATCTAAAGATAAAATATATTCGATAAAAAATTAAATCACAATATATAATAAATTTTATCTTAAGATATTATAATATTTAATATTTTTAAAATTAATATTTAGTGCACTCAATAAGTCCCAAGTTATAATTTATTCAACGTTTTTTACTTATTTCTTTTCATTTTAAAAGAAACAAAAGTAAAAGAGGTCGTAAGATGAGAGAGACCTATACTCATAGCATTGTTTCAATATTATTTATAAGAGAAGAATTATTATTTTTCTTTTATTGAATAATCAATGTATTTGAATTATAATATAATATATCAATAAATTTTAAAAGTCAATTTTCTTTTATAAATAAAGATAATGATAACATGTGCCCTTAAGGCACAAGTTAAGAGTTAAATATACAAAGTTTTTATTGAAAATTGTGTCTTGATTTTATTAAAACTTAATAATTAATATTTTTAGTGTTCTTTTCAACACAAATTTTTGTTTGAGAGTTTCTTATCATATTCCTTTATGACATAAGTTAGATTTTTTTTTTTTAAATTAACCAATTTAAAAAAAAATCCAAAATAACAAAACTTTCAAAAAAAAATATCAAAATAACCACATTTAAAAAGAGGACGTGTCAGATGAACCGACGTATCCCTTATAGATCAAGAGGAGGCGGCCAAGGCATTGACGCCTGCATTGGTAGTCTCATGAGGAGGTGATAATGCCCTTGGCGTCTGCATTGGGCCTCATGAGGAGGCGTCAATACCTCTGGTGCCTGCATGGTGCATGTGGTGTATGCGCGAATTCATATTGTATTTGTTTTTTTTTAATTTTTAATTTTTATTTATTTATCAAATAATAAAAAATAATGTAATTTTTTTTATTCATGATATAATAAATGTTACATGGGATTAACAAAAATTTAATGACCGGTCCGATCGAAACGTCCCCCCTGTTCCACATCCAGATGCATTAGCTTGTCTCTGAGGTCTCCCACAATTTTCCTGAGGTGTTTAGGGTCTTTGTGTGCTGACCTGATCGAATGATGGCTGGTGTGAAGGTCCGACGGAAGTTCCAGCGATATTTGACAGATGTGTCATCATTTGTTCCTAATATCCAGAGGGGCTCTGGTCAACGACGCTTCCGTAATGGAGTTCGGTGCCCATGTCATCGTAGTTAGGTCTATGGGGTTGGGTGGATTGCGGATAATATAGTTGCCAAATTGGGACATTGAATCATTTTGGGAACGAAGCAATGGTTCCTAGGGCGTACTATAGTTAAACAATGATTGTGTATTTTGGTGATGGGATGTTTGAGTGATCATTGGTGGGGGGGCTACGATGAAGTGGTCCGTATGAATCATCTGGGATATAGACGGTTGTGGTTGAAGCGTATGGTTATTGGTAGGTAGGGTTTGATTCTTGGTTTTGTGGTTGGGTGGGTGACATGAATGGATTGCGACGTTGGGTGGTTGGTTGTTGGGTGGATGGCATGAATGGGTTGCAAGGTTGGGTGTTTGGTTGTTGTGTATATGTGGTAGGTTGATGTTGTGAGGTTGGTTGTTGGGTTTGGGTGGTTTGACATTGGTGTTGGGCGGAGAATTGTTGTGGGGCGTACGATGACGAAGCTAGTTGGCGTGGATCCATCAAATACCGCGGCTCAAACACAAATTGTTAAGTTATTACCGACCTAAACCATGCCATATATTATTGAGTTGGTCTTGCACCATGGATGAATGGTTCATTTAAGATGTGTTGTCGTTGATTCCTCCATTGACGACACATCTCTTTTGCAAAGTCTCTCCAGTATGAATAATCCCATTAGGAATCAACTCTTTTTTGATGCCAATTCCCTAAACACGTGGGAGGTTCTGGAACCTGTTGTTGCATGCCGACTGCAGTTTGACCTGGTCACTCTGGTGCATTTCCACAGTAGTGAATCGGATAATCGATGTCTTTGCTGTCCAAACTGCAGCATCGTCATGGTTGACATCATGATCAAAACCCATATATGACCTCCAAATAAACTGTAAGACAATACAAAACGATTAGATGATAAATAATTTGATAAGTATTTTAAAATTAAAATATAGTTGTGTAGGAGTATTACATCGTCAGGTCCAATATGATCCAATAGATTGTGATAGACTACAACAGTGTGTTTCAGACCCCTATTGTAGTTCATCCCCCTTACTGACCACCTTAGATAAAAAAAATTGAAAAATATTATTTACAGTTAATTGTAATATAAAATATAATTAATTAAATGGTAAAGTGTTACACTTACTTTGTTGCAAACGAGAACAATAATGGGTTCTCGTTTATCGGGGCGAGTGACGACATTCTTGACCAACCCCATGCTTGTAGCAAATACGCACATGAAAAAAGCGTACAAGTATTCTTTTTTGCAGTTTTACACATTGCACTATATAGATGGGCCAACACAACTGAACCCCAACTATATGTGCTTACCTTATTAATATTGCGTAACAACACAACCGAGATCTTGGTTGATTCAATGGTGAACGTTGATGAGGAAGAGGAGTCATTAACAACTAGTCATGTATATTGTCCACCTCAACACATGACAAGGTTGAATTTGGGTTCCGATGAACCTTCATCAGATATACGATACAATCCTTATGTGAAAATACAAGGATCTTTGAAACAAGGAGACACGTTTCACATAAAAGAGGATTGTGTAAAAGCCAACAAAAAATTTCACATGCAACTATCAGCTGATTTCAGAGTTGATAGAATAAATGCATTGAGATACAAAATTTATTGTTCAAATGCACATTGCCTTTTTAAGTTGTCAGTTTTGTATCGGAAGAGGAGCGCTTCTTGGGAGATTGGATCCATGGGTCCAGTTCACACATGCATGCTGACAAACCCAATGCAAGATCATCGGAAACTAAGCTCTCAGCTAATATGCAATGAAATATTGTCTGTCATTGGCGATAATCCGTCGTTAAAGGTGAGTACAATAATCTTGCATATTAGGGCAGAGTATCAATACACTCCATCATATAGGAAGGCATGGATAGGTAGGACAAAGGCTGTTGAAAAGGTGATTGGCAATTGAGAGGAGTCTTACAAACAACTTTCAAAATACCTATTGGATCTAAAACAGTATGCTCCAGGTACTATTGTCAAGTTGGAAACTTTGCCCGCGTATAGACCAGACGGGACGTGTGCTATTGGAAATGGAATATTCCACCGTCTCTTCTGAGCGTATCAACCATGCATCATGAGTTTTTCTTTCAATAAACCTAGTATACAAATTGATGGTACATGATTGTACGGGAAATGCAAAGGAACGTTACTGATGGTAGTGGCACAAGATGGCAACAACAACATTTTTCCAATCGCCTTTGCCCTTGTTGAAGGGGAGATTGCTGAGGGATGGAGTTTTTTCCTAAAAAATCTCCGATTGCACATTGCACCACAACCTAACTTATGTTTGATCTCCGATAGACACCCTTCAATCATCAGTGTATATAATAACATTGATAATGGCTCGCAAGATCCTCCTTTGATGCATGTCTTCTGTATTAGACATATTGCTCAGAATTTCATGCGGGAAATCAAAGACAAGACGTTATGGAAGAAGGTTGTCAACGCAGGTTAGCATTATCAAAACTTCTTTCAAACACTACTGCGAAGAAATAAGATTGACAAACGCGGATGCAGTACGGTGGATCGACAGTATTCCATTGGAGAAATGGACCAGGGCATACGACAACGGTCAACGTTGGGGCCACATGACAACAAATCTTGTGGAAGCAATGAACTCTGTCTTTAAAGGCATCTGTAACCTACCTATAACCGCTTTGGTGCAGGCAACATATTTCAGGCTAGGGGTGCTATTTGAGAGCAGATGTTCTAAATGGAGTTTAATGTCGCAATCTGGGCAGTTGTTTAGTGATGCTTCAATGAAATTCATTAGACATGAAGCTGCCAAAGCAAACACACATGTGGTCACGGTGTTTGACCGCACTAAAGGTTGATATAGTGTTGCCGAGTCCATGGATCACAATGAGGGCATGCCAATGGGACAATACAAAGTCGAACTAGATAGAGGTTGATGCGACTGCGGAAAGTTCCAAGCCTTTCGTACACCTTGCTCCCATATCAATGCGGCATGTTCAAAGGTTCGAATGAATCCATCATACTTGCTATCTGACGTTTACAAAGTCACCAGCCTATCAAATGTTTATAAAATTAGTTTTTCCATAGTAGCAAAAGAGGATTACTGGCCAGAATATCAAGGGGACATCGTCTGACACAACGAAGTTATGCGAAGGAAGAAAAAGGGTCACCCAAACAGCACCCGCATTCGAACCGAAATGGATACAGCGAACAAAATGGTTAGATTATGTAGTTCATGCCGTCAGCCAGGTCACAATCGTACTAACTGTCCGAGTGTTGGAACGAGCACAACCAGATAAATTCACATGTACCTCTGTTGCAATATATGAAAAACTAAATTTATTTTATATTTTACGTTTGTGACAAAAATACCATTACATAAACAATAACACAAACAATTAAAATAACTAGAATACAAGAGCTATGCGATTACAACTATCAAAACTATTTTGAACATGTAACGCATCATCCTACGAACGTCTTGGTCAGTCTTAATATCCACCCATTCACGTACTTCTCCATTTTGGTTGAACGTGGACACAAGCCATTGTATTCTTCTAATCCTTTCACCATCTCCAATTTCTCCATCTAACAAACTGTTCAACGTCCAATTAAGACGTTCAAACGAATCTGTATTCCAGAGACGAATCTTTATCGGAGACGCAACAACGGAAAATATTAAATTGATATTTTGCTTGTGAATGTATTCAGACATGGTTAAAACACAAAAACTTGAAGGATAATGGAGTTGAAAGAGAGAAAATATGGTAGTAGGGGAAGATTTTATGTGAAAAATATTGCATCCAAGGCGAGGTATTTATAGGGAGGAGGTATAAAATGCATGCGCCAAGAGGCTACGCGCCCAACATGGCAGCACATGCAGACGCCAGATGCATTGGCGCCTCCTCTTAAGGCACCATGCAGGCGCCAGGGACATTGACGCCTGCCTCCTCATGAGGCCCAATGCAGGCGCCAAATGTCTTGGACGCATCGATCCATATGGGATGCGCCGGTTCATTTGACGCATCCTCTTTTAAATGTTGTTATTTTAGAATTTTTTTGAAAAATTTATTATTTTAAAATTATTTTTGAAAAAGTTAGTTATTTAAAAAAAAATCCATAAATTAATATTATTCTATAAATAAGACTAGATAAGGTATTATTACTAAAGAGATATTCAATCCCAAAACTTTTTATTTTTATCAACCACTTCTTTAAGATAAAGTTATTTTTTATTTATTTATTGAAGAATTACTATATTTGAACTACATATAATCCAAATACATTAATGTTTTCCTTAATCTAAAAATTAAGACTTTCCTCTTTATTTAAGAAATTTAATGTTTTAAATTCATTAACTAATCAATATATAATTATACTGTTCAGATATATTTAATGCTAAATAAATTTAAATAATATATTTTTTTTTAATATTATTAATTTGCTTTCTATTTTATTTTATTAAGTTAAAACAAAATAAAAAAATCAGTCAAACTACATTTTTTAAAAGTATAAAAAAAAAAAACAAGAGATGTGAACAGTGAAGGTTTCGTTTAAGTGAGATTGCGACTGCAACTGCATGTAAAGATGTATGTAACAACTTGAGCGAAGCAGCTCCAATGTTTGCTCCTTTCCTTTTTCTAAAATAAAATTATTGTGTTTTTTCAATTTCCCTTCAATGAACGTTAATTGCATTTTCTTCCTGCATTATTGAAAACACGCGCACATGAAAAACCCACCCCAACATTCCTTTTTATTATTATTATTTCTTTCTGTTATAACTATAATTTGTTTTTTAATATAAAAAAATAGTGATAATGGTATCGATATCGACATTTGCCGATACCGTTTTATTGCGGCCATATTACTCTATTGAAATTTTTTGTTTCTTCTGCCACATTCTTAGTACTCCCTCTGTCTCAATATATCCCATGTTGAAGTGCTTATCTATGTTATTTTGGATTAAGACTCTGCTTTTGTTGTTGTTGTTTCAGTTCTAGATTGCAGATTTCAGTTCATTTTGATGCAATGGGAGTGTTTGAAAGTTTCACCCTTTCAGATTGGTGTTATAGTAATCAGCATTGTTTGGAACTAGCAAAAAGGAATATGAGTAGTACAAGGGAGACAGCTTCTTTCACATTAGGATTAATAAGTGTTATTGTTTGGGTTGTTGCTGAGATTCCTCAAATTATCACAAACTACAAAGCCAAATCTACTGATGGTCTATCTCTCACTTTCTTGATCACATGGATCATTGGGTATGTTATTTTTTTATTGAGATTTTCTAAGCTGATTGCGTTTTTCTTATCTGATTCGGTTTAGATAACAAATATATCATAATTTTTGTCCGTAAAGTAATCACTTTCTCCCGGGGTTTACCGGTTGGTGAAGGTTTGGGACCTGAGAGTGTGCTTCTCTCAAGGTTTCAAGTCTGAATCCCGCTAGGTGCTAACAATACCCGTGTTGGACAAATCCATACAGTTGCTTTGGCTTTGGCTTTAACAGGAGCCCAGCAAGTGGACGGTGGGATTGGTCCCCTTGGATTAGTCGGTCGCAACGACAGATAATTCGCAGTCCCTAAAGTATATTAAATTCGCCAATTTAGTCTCTGCTGTTAATATGTTAGAGATGACAAGATGATTTTTCATATACTTTGGAGACTAAATTATCGGATTCATATTTATGTGCTACTTTGTAAGTGTATATACTTTAGGGACTAAACTTGATAGAGAATGATACTTTAGGAACAAACTGATGGTGTTTGTTCTTAAATAATTGATTACTAACTATGCTGTTTTTTCTGTTTGTCTGTTTTGTTGGTCTATTTGAACCATTAACACCCCTTGGTACTTGATACAATCTATTCAACGTTGACGCGATGCGTTTCATCCTATCTGCGGGTGCAATCAACATAGACATATCTGTCCTAGTCAACTAGCATCGCTCGGCTACTTTTTTCATTCACTATTTTGATACAGCTTATTTATGTACTGCAGAGATCTATTCAACCTATTTGGGTGCATATTGGAACCTGCAACAGTGAGTGTCTCTCTAATGCTTTGAATATTCAAGTAGTTTGCTCCTTAAGTTTTATGAGCTATCTTTAAAGTTTTCTATTCTTTACGGTATTCATATTGGACTTTGTAATATATTGACATATGCCGATACGTAATTGGTGATACTCAAAATTAATATAAGGGTATGTTTATTGACTTGTTTTATTTCTTTATGCAGCTTCCAACTCAATTATATATGGCAGTGGTAAGGACTCTAGCTGAAGAGTGGTGAGTTATAGTACCTAGGATGTTACCTTTTTACTGATGTATTGATATGCAGCTGTATACCTTTGTAACTGTTTCACTTGGTTCACAATCCATTTACTATGGGTACATATATCCCCAATCGCAAGACAAGAGACAGCTCAAGGTGCAAATTCGTATCCCTATGCTGAGATGAGATTCATTCATTAAACTCAAATTGTGCAATACAATATTTTCATCTGTATTTTGTCATTGCATGAATGAGCAGGTTGAGACACCAACAAAAGCTGGACATGTAGAAAAAGTCAGTGATGCTGAACAGAGTCATGAAGTTGATGATTTCAGTCTGAGTTCTCCTATTCCTCTTCCAGCACGCCTTCCAAGCATATCTACTGGAAGAGAATTATTCTACCAGTATTAAACCTTTCTCTTTAAATCTGTTCAAAATTTAGTTTCCGGCTTAAAATACATTTATCTTCAATCTTGTAGGACTACTTAGAAATTATGATGGTTAATATTTGGCTTATACCGGCTTCCAGTTTGAGGACAAGCTTATCATGTCCTCTTGAAATTACTATTTATGCATAGCCTGTGCTTTACATTACATAGAAACAATGGTTTACTAGGATATTTTGGGCGTCTACCCTGATCAGTTCTAGGGGTTCAATATCCTTCATTTTGGGAATTAACATAAGAATGCATTGGTACTTGCTCAAACTACTGTTCTCATCCTGCTGATATCCCAATATGTTTAAACAAAGAAAAAAGTTTAATAATCCATTTATTTCTTTGAAAGGCTGCGTTGACATCACGTTAGTCTGAAAATTAAGTGACATTATTAGTCCCTCAGTAATAGAAATTGACATAAAGAAACATCCTTTTGTGCACAAACCGTGAAATTAAGGACTAAATTAATTTCATTTCCTATTATTGGGCCACTAAATTGATGTCAACTTCTTGTGATTGAGGGGCTGATTTGATGCCATTTTTTATTTATTGTCGGACTAAGTTGATGCCACTTTCATAAGACGATTAAAATAATGTCACGCTCCATCTTCTTGGAAGAGGAAGGTTGCAGAGAGTGACGATGAAGGTTGCAGAAAGTGAAGATGATAGCAAATTCTTGCATCATGTCCTATCTTGAAGGAAATCTGACACTGAATGTGAGTCCTACCTCCGTTTCTACCACCACTATCTCTAAAGTTGCTGAATCTACCTCCACGAACACCATGAGACCCATCAGATTGTTGTGAAAACTCTTGACTTGTAACTTGCGACTGAGCTTCTTGAGAGGCTATCAAGTCAGAGTTAGGCAGAGGTGTCATATTGCCTTGCGTAAGATTCACATATAGAGGTTCACGAATTGGAGTGCAATTTTCCATATCTAGCGTAGCTTCATGTGGTAGAAGCATCGTTTCAGCAACAATCATTGGACATAGATCATCACGATACCGAATGATAGACATTAAGGCTTGATATTCAGTTAGAAGTCCATCGAGAATCGTCTCCAACTGATCACGATGCGAGATTGGATCTCCAATTGAATCAAGAATGTCTGCGATTGCTGAATGTGGCCCGGGTACTGTGCATTGGCGCAATCTCCTTTTTTACACTTGAGTTCGTAGCGAAGTTGGCGCGATTTTGCATAGATTTGCTTTCTCTGAAGCTGATTTGTGGCTCTCCAGATTTCATGTGCGTGGACGCATCTAACAACTCTAGGAAGAACTGAATCTGAGAGAGTTGTGAGCAGCCATGTGAAAAGGAGAGAATCCTCTTGTTGCTATGACAGATACTCTGGATTTTCAATGTCTGAGATGTGATCTTCAACTGAGAGGTATCTTGGAAGAATCTCTGGATCCGCAAGATGAGGATGAAGCTCGTGGATGCGAATGATTCCTGCAACTTGCAGTTTCTAAGAAAGAAATTTTTTGTCATCGAGCTTGATGCTGATGTGTTAGCAAAAGTCTTGAAAATGTTCTTCGAAGTAGATCATCTTACGATGGAAAATATTGTTCATTTTCGGTGGAAGGCATGGACATGGATCATAGGCTCATGATACTATAATATAGAAAAGAAGATGGTGAATGGGTATTCATCTTTAGTTTGTTTGAAGTGAAAGAAGTTGAAATTTTGTTATTGAATTGAACAGAAAAAGTAAAGATCAGTTACAATGAATAGCTAGCTTGCTATTTATAGAATGCTTGAGTTGAACTGAGTGTAACTGACTCAGTGACAACTCAGCATGAGGTTGTTATAACAACCTTCTAGAGTTTTCTAACTACTTCCTATTGTAAATTGGGTTTGTTAATTGAATAAAAAACAGTTACTGCTACTATACTCTAGTTAGCCCTGCTTTCTCAATATTTCGTAAAGTTCTTTGTATACTCATTTATGTTTTGAATTCATTAGGTCAGCAAGATCTCTGACCATGACTCATACACCAACATCAGGATCCCTCTTAGCCCAAAGAATGTCACCTAATTCTCCTTTTCTAGATTCTATGAAAGAGAACTTGCTTGGTACAGCTTTTGCCAGACAATCTGCCCCGTCTTTGAAGATCAAGTCTACTCTATGTTTGGTAAGCATCTTGTTCTACTACTACTTTATATATGATTATGACATTGTTAGCATTTAAATCTAATTGCATCTAGGCTTTATTCAGGTGTCCACATTAAGTTTTTTTGGTGTTATCAATCTCTATAAATCACTAGATAAAGGAATTAATCCCATGGTTGCAAACCCAAGACAACAATTTGTGGTTTATGTTGGAAGAAAGCTTTTTCAGGTAATACAAGTCACAACTCGGTTACCTATGTTACAAAATCAATCATTGTACTTGAATATTCGCCGGCATGTTTATAATTTTCTTTATGTATCCTGTAAGAAATTGGAATAACTTGATCAGCAGCTGCTTTTTTTTCTATTTCACTGGTTCCTTCTAATTACATAATGAAAACTAACCCTCTCCTAGTTACCTTTCCTTTCCAGATGAATGCATGATTTTTAACTTCTTTTAATTTACCACTATAAATCCTGCAATGTTGCATGGTATTAGTTTATTGGTGTTAAAGAAACAAGAAAACGAGGTATGCAATTATGGGAATGTTATGTTGGATGAGCGGGGCAGACAAGACAAGACATGATTAGAAATAAGTAATTAGAGATAAAGTCAGGATAACTGTCATTAAGGAAAAAGGTAATCTTTGATTTAGGCATGCATGGGGGGACTCATGGAAGAACCATTATGGTGGGTAGGCCAAACAGAGGATAGTTAAAGGAGACCAAAGAAAACTATAGGTCAAACCATTAAGAGAGATCTAGAAATGGTCGATCTAAGATATGTTCCATTCCACATCAAGATATTATGACATCGTCTAATCCATGTAACGTACACCACCTCCTGAGAAAAAAGCTTTGATGTCATCTAATGAGAAAAAGCTTTGGTTGTTCTTCTACTTTTGTTTTGGTCAATTTGATGATCAGATATAAATCAAAGATAAACCTTTCCATGTACTTTGCCCACTATTCCCTTCCTGTTACATGGTTTTGTCCTACATCCTGATGCCCTTCCAGAGCTATGCCTTCTGCTCCAGTTGGTAACTTGGTTCGTGACTGTTTTATTTATGTTAAAACTTTCAACCATTTTAAAACAAATATAAAATTAAATATTATTTGCGGTATTTATCATAAATTCCTGCTGAAATTTCAGGTTAGTGGGGATCAATTGTTGGAAAATGGTGCATCAGGAAACAGTAGCATTGGAACTTTCCTTGGTTGGGCAATGACATTTCTATATTTGAGTGGAAGGATGCCTCAAATTTGGTTAAATGTGAGTTTTATTATATATTTACTTTCCAGTAGCTTAGCATGTACTGCACAGAAAAATGTGGTTACATGATATAAGTCTATTCATTGTTGAACTCGTAATGGAGTGTAGTCATTTATCGCATCATTTTATAGCCTGTTATAGTTGAAAAACTCAGTCATTTACTAAGCTTCATTTTCTAGTAGATCACACACTTCAACTGGTTGTTTATATTAATGCATGTCTCAATTTTGCAGATCAGAAGGGGACATGCTGAGGTCAGGGGCTCTAACTATAAAGCTGCGATCCGTTATAAATTCTGTTTTTGTTTATCATTAGCAACTTTAAATCCCTTCACCAGATTTTATTTCTAGTAGTACGAAGCATTATTCATGCTTAAAGAGAAGAGTTTGAAGTTTTTTATGATTTGTAGGGCCTGAATCCTTTGATGTTTCTCTTTGCTTTAATTGGGAATGCCACTTACGTTGCAAGGTAAGCTTCTGCTTCATAATTCACATTATCTTCTCTGTTTTAAGTATCGGGTGATCGGCACCAAAGTAACTTTTGCCAATCGAAAATACAGAAAATGTGTGAAATTATCACTTGTATTTAATGAGCCTGTACTTTATCTTTTTATGCAGCATACTTGTGAGCAGCTTGAATTGGTCAACAATCAGACCAAATCTACCATGGCTGGTAGATGCAGGAGGCTGTGTCCTTCTTGATTTTTTTGTATCCTTTTGATTTTATATATTTATCTTCTATCAAATTATTCTTGCTAGAGAAAATTTGATTCTACATAGCTTAAGTTATATGTAGGATCAGCAAAGATAGCCTTGGAGTTTCGCGTATTAACTTGAAAAGTTGTGCAATTATTTTCAGAGGCTCTTAGACCGAATTATCTATAACAGAATTGCTGCCTAATACATAACTGCTTCTGATAATATATAAATGTTGCCTAATAACATATGTCTACCTTAACATCTGTTTTAGATTTTAATGCAGTTTTTATATTTTCGCTGCCGAACCTCCCCGGACCTGTAAATAAATATAAACATCAGACAGCTTCTTTTTGCGGAGGAAACAAGAATATTCAGGTTCCGTACTCTCTCCTGTATGTATATGCCGATACCACACATATTCATTAAACCCGGATAAAAATGGCTATTGCTCATGAAACAGAATCTACACATTACTATGAATTTCTCCCTAGGGTGCAATCATATTCTGATTAATAATGTTGTCTTCCATGGTTATTTTTCATTTCAGTTGATCATAAATATTGGTGATTTTCTCCAATTTCATACAGATCTGGATTATTTCATAAAGCTGACTGACATGATGTATTTCAATCTCCACCAAGTTGGCCTAGATTTGTGAGCTTGAAGCTGAATTGATGAATGGTGATACCTGCTTAATTGTAAGATCATTGGTCTGGTGGCCAGAAAAACAAGAGGAAGTGGTTATGTTAATTTGAATTGGCAATTTTGTTTGAGGTTGATGCTACCATTTTTCATTCCTTTTTGCTTGCTGTCACCCTGAGAATTTTCCACATGATATTATTGATGCCATTTATAAAGACATTATTCTTCAATTTTATACATCGTGTAGTCTCTAGTAGAAGTGAATAATAAATTTAGTATTTATCTGTATTCATAGTCTACAAGATGTTCTGAGGTAGCATTAAGCCTGGGAAGCTTTACCCTTGGGGCTTCAGTGGCACCATTAGACCCTCGACGGCATAATACAATATACACCGATGCATCACGGCCGAGTTCTAGATCATATACGCGCTTCCCTGCCGCATATTCACCCATAAGTTGATAGGATCTTTCTGATTGATCCATTGCAACACAGATATCATCACTACCTGCTCAAATCCAAGTTAAAACAAGTGATATCAAGATTCACATTTCAATTTTGTTTCGGATTTATATACAACTCGCATGGATCATATATGCTACACAACATTACATGGTTCGAATTACTCACATGCAGCTAACTCTATCTGTGTCTTGTAGATAAAATCCAGAACTGCTGAAATATCTTTCTCGAACATAAGAAACGGTCCGTTAGAGAATTCCATCTTTCGCAGTTTACATAATCCCTCTCCCAACTCCATCATAGCTCCTTTATGATTCTAAACTCAGCACATCAACATAATCCAAATAAAATCATCTACTGAACAAATGGAAATTAATAAAAAGACGCGAGTAATATTCAAAACCTGATTGAAGAGGTGATGAAACCCAACTGCACATTGCAATATGCCATGAATTAATGTTCTTGATGGCTCTTCAGCATTGTGCCAGAGGGATTCAAGGTAGTCATGACATTTGTAGTACTCTCCACCATTAAATAGAGTCACTGCTTCATCAAAGCTGTGCTCTTCTTCATCTTCATCTTCTTCTTTAGCGAAATACCTGTATGAAACAACAAAGAGGTTGGAGTTGCTGGTTTTGAGGTTTAGGTGCTGCTTTGAATGAGTCAGTGGATTGAAAGAGGGTGAAGCAAGAGTGATGGGGTTGAATTGAGGAAGATGAAGGCATGGATGACAGAGTTTGGATGAGATATGGTAGATAGTTTTGTGGAAAGAAGAAGAAGATGGAAGAAGAGCCATAGATGATGAATGGCGAGAAAAGCTCTCTCTTTTAGCCATATTTTCATTCTTTTTTTTTTATGTGGTGAGAGTGGAAGTTTGTGACTAACAAGAAAAAGAAAGGCTTTCTTGCACACTTAAAATTAAAATTTATGTATGGCTCCAAAACAAACAGAAAAGATTTATGATACCTTACTTTTTCTTCTGAGAAAATTACACAACATGTCATTTAATTTAAAGAAAAAAAATTCTTGATGACATGAAGAATGAAATATTTTATAACTTTGTAAATTGAGCAATGAAGAGTTTTTTCTATAAGTGTCTTTAGTTAAATCACATTATATAGATCGTGACAAAAGTTTTATTTTAATCTTAGTCCATATACTTTATTTTACATTAAAGAAGTTCATTAATAATTATGTCAAAAACTCAATAAATAAATAGTAGAATTTTTATAGTTAATGCAAAATTTGTGTGCTAAAATACGTCCGTACAAAGTCAATTAGTCCAAATAGAATGAGCCAAAAAATCTAAAAGTTTAAATAAGGAGATTAAAAGACTAAATTTAAATGAGAGATTAAAATATTACAAATTTTAAAATAAATGGACTAAAGGGCATTTATGTTTAAATAAAATTGGATTTTGAGACTCAATAGAGAGACATATTTATAATTTAACTTAATATAAAATTTTCAAAAATAATTTAAGATATTTGATTTTATAGTTAAATAACTAAATATATTATTTTATTATAAAGTGTTCTAATGGATTTTAAAAATATTAAAGTCCAATTTTAAAATTGAAATTTTTATGTTTAAAACTAGTTATCAAACCAAAAATTGGTTATAAAGCTAGCTAGTGATATAATCAATCTATAATCGATTTTGAGAAAATAAATCTAGTTATGATAATTGGTTTTAATATCAAGTTATAACAAATAGATTATTAATGGTTATGGATGTTAGTGCAACAAAGCAATTACACAAATAATGAAGGCTAACTAACTAACTTTTAAATGGTAATTTAAATTACAATAAATTTACCATCCTCAATTCAAGTTATCTAAAAATATCACGTTAAACTTATTCAAAAGTATCAATCTTGGTTGCTTTAGTGAACAAGCATGTCGATTACTTTTCACTTGAGCAACGTACCACTTTCAACACTTCCTTGATAACTTCCTCTCTAAGAAAATAAAATCTTAATTCAATGTGCTTACCTCTACTATGTAGCACAAAGTTTCTTGCTTATTTAGTTACATATTTTCCGTCTAAGAAAAAGATCATATGCTTTCTCATTTCTATTTCGAGCTTCTTAAAAACTGAGGCTTGCCATGTTGCTTGACAGAAAGCTAGCGAGTTTGCTATGTACTCCGATTTACAGGAAGACAATGCGATTACTGGTTACTTTTTAGAGCACCATGATATTGGAGCATTGTAGAACTTGAACAAGTAGTCCAATATGCTTTTCTTGTCTTGTTTATCTCCACATCAATCTGCATCCAAGAAATCAATTGAATCCATACAAGCCTGACTTAAATTTACAGAGAATGTCACTCCATAGCTTAATGTTCCTTTGATATAACTCGTGATTCATTTTTCTGCAAGAAAATGTGAGGTTCTAGGCTCAATCACGAACCTACTAATGGTTCCAAATGCATATAGGATATATGGTCTATTGTGACATAAATACCTAAAGGATCTTGTGATTTATTGAGCAAAGTTGGAGTTACCAGCTCTTGATTTGTATTCTTCTCAAGTTTAAAATTGGTTTCTATAAGGGTTGGTGTTAAATTGCACTTAACATGTTTAATCTTTGTAGCACATTTAAGGCACAACTCCTTTGATGTTTGACCAAACATTTTCTTGTTTTAACGAATTCCATCCCTAGGAAGTAAGTCAATTTTCCAAGATCAGTCATTTCAAATTCAATCATCATTTGCTCTTTGAACTTTGTAACGTCAACTATGTTGACACCGTTGATTAACAAAACATCCACATTGGCAAATTATCAAGATTCTTGAGTTCTTCACATACACACCATATTCTAAGGCATACTTCATAAACTTTTGGTGTACTAGGAATCCATTTATCCTCTTATTCAAGGCTCTAGGGGCTTGATTAAGTCCATATAGAGCCTTGTAGAACTTGAATACCATTTCTTCTTTGCCTTTGATTTCAATGCCTAAAGGTTGTATCACATATACAACTTCTTCAGTAGGTCCATTCAACAAAGTGAATTTCACATCTAAATGAAATAGAGGAGAACCTCATCCATATGAAATGACCACAATTATCCTTATAGTCTGAATCCTTGCAACATGTACTATACTTCGTTATAATCCAAACCATATTTCTACACAATGCCTATTGTAACTAGTATGCTTTTATGCTTGGATGTCTCTCCATTTGGCTTCAACTTCAACACCCATTTCACATCTATGGCTCCTTAGTTTACTAGAAACTTTGTAAGCTCTTAAGTGTTATTCTTTTCTATGACCTTCAATTCTTCAATCATTTCATGTTTTCATACCTTTTCATCTAAGGAATTATTATATGTAACTTTTCATGCATCAACAAGAAGAGAAAAAGTGTACAAACTCACATTCATCATTTACTTCATTATTCTAAAGAGTTTCATGGTTTTCTAACCTTTTTTTTTACACAAACCTTTGTCTTTGTGAGGTCCTTATTTATTTAACTACTTATGTATCTGGTACTTCAATTTTCCCTTCATGTTTATCTTCATGTTCCTCATCAATCATAAGTGGTACACTTTAATTTGTGCAACCTTAATTGTTGCTCTAACTCCAAGATTTTAAATTACACGTTATCACATTTATGCTCACATTGATTATGTGTTTAACTGGATTATATAGTCTATATAATTCATTTCATGATACTCTACAAGTATCATAGGTTCACTCCTACCATCCAACTTTTTCCTTCTTTCCTCAGGTACCTATCTAAAGCATAAAGAACCAAACACTCTTAGATCTTTAACTGACTTATTTATCTTCTTCTATACCTCCTCAATTACTTGATGTTAATTGACTGATTTATCTTATTCCATACCTCCTAAAGTACTTTTCTATTTGTTTGGTAGGACATTTGTTGAGCACATAGAATGCACTAAACACAACTTCACCTCATAATATTCTTGGTATTTCTTATGCCTGAGCATAATCCTTGTCATATAAAACAAGATTATATTTCTTCTTTCTGCAAGTCTATTGTGATGTGGTGTATAAGGGGCATTTACATCATGTATTATACCATTTGACTAATAATAGGCTTTAATGTCCTTTCAATTATATTCACTTTCTCCATTTGTTCTAAGAATGTTAAGAGTTCTGTCACATTACTTATCTGCTAAAACTTTGAATTTCTTGAACATTGCAAATGCTTCACTTTTAGCTTTAACAAAAAATTCCAAATCTTTCTACTGAACTCATACACGAATTTCATGAAGTACTTGTTTCTCCCAAGTTACGGAACTTTAAGAGTACCATTTACATCTGAATGAACAACATCTAACATACAAACTGATCTATATGCTACATGTGGATTAAAGGAATTCCTAGGATTCTTTCCAACTAGACAAATTTCACAATTGTTATTACGTGAGGTTATTTTAGGCATAAGAAACACCATATCCTTATCAACTAATTAAGCAAGACTCTTGTTATAACATTTCTTCTTCATATTATTCTTGATGAACCCTCTCCTTTTCTTGAAGATTCAAGTTTGTTAAAGTTCTTGTCTTTTCTTTGTACAATCTCCCACTATCTTTCTTCCATTTTGTTGGTTCTATGTGTTGGCATCAATTTTGGTAAAACCTAGAGTTTTCACAATTTGTCACAAGTGTTGTCTTGACATGAGATATCAGGCTCCTGCAGGGTGTTTAAATATGGTTGTGCAGGATTTAGCTGAGATGTCAGACCCGATGTCAAGACATGTGTATACAGAACATTCAGTCTGAATGTTATGTATTTTGTGATTGTGCTTTTCATGCTAATTTGTGTGTGATTGATGAAGAGATTGAATGCGCCATTCAAGCAGTAATTAAAACCAGATTGATTTATTTTCCAATAAGATATGATCAGCTGTTAAGAAGATACGAATGGAAAATAGTTTTAGGGTTTTATGATGTCCAAGCCTAGTAAAAAGTTTCTATATAAAGGGCATGGAAAACCTGGTTTTAACACACAAGAAATAACGAACGAAATAGTGAGAGAGAATAAGGGTTTTAGTCTTGTGTGAGCATGTGTATTGTGAGCCATTCATTCATCCTATTGATGATTGAATTGGACTGACTTTTGTGTTGTAATTTGTCCACTCTAAGCTTTGAAGCATGAGTGTGTGTTTACTTGGTTGAAGCTTTTAAGCAAGATCAATTATGTGTTCTTAAAGAGTGTCTTCTTTCATTGTAATATTTGTTTTTACATCACTGCTGTGATTAAGGGGGAATGAGTAGGGTCTCTTATCTAAGAGTTCTTAGATAGAAGTCACACGGGTAGAGATTAGGTGAAAAGACTATAACTTGAAGTTGTTTACTGAGAGTCTTTGAACTAATTTTGTTTAGTGGATTTCCTTCCTGGCTTGGTAGCCCCCAGACGTAGGTGAGTTTGCACTGAACTGGGTTAACAATTGCTTGTGTCACTTGTACTATTGTTCTTTATCTTTTATCCTGTTTATATTGTTCAGATATTAGTGTCGTGACATTACCTTCAACATATCATATCTGATACCAAAATTTCAATTGGTATCAGAGCAAGCATCCTGCTCTGTTTCTGGGTGAGATCTTGGGACATTACTTTCTGGTACTATGGATAGAGACGGAGGATCTGTTCACAGACCACCAATTCTGGATGGATCTAACTATGACTACTAGAAACCTCAAATGGTAGCCGTCCTGAAATCTTTGGATAATAAGGCTTGGAAGGCTATTCTAACAGGCTGGGAACATCCAGTTATTACTAAGGAATGAGAAGTTACAACTGATAAGAAGGCTGAGGAACAATGGACCAAGGAGGAGGATGAACTAGCCCTTGGAAACTCTAAAGCATTGAATGCTATATTCAATGGGGTTGATAAGAACATCTTCAGACTGGTGAACAACTGTGAGGTGGCTAAAGATGCTTGGAATATTCTCAAAACCACTCATGAAGGTACCTCAAGAGTAAAGATGTCTAGATTGCAACTGCTTACTACCAAGTTTGAAAATTTGAGGATGAAAGAAGATGAAAATATTCATGACTTTCATATGAATATCCTTGAAATTTCTAACGCCTCAGGAGCCCTGGGTGAGAAGATGTCAGATGAAAAACTAGTGAGGAAATTCTCAGGTCACTTCCCAAGAGATTTGCCATGAAAATGACAGCCATAGAAGAATCTCAAGACATCTGCAATATGAGAGTGGATGAGCTAATTGGATCCCTCCAAACATTTGAGTTGGGAATGAGTGATGGATCTGAAAAGAAAGTCAAAAGCATAGCCTTCATGTCAAACACTAAAGAGAAAGAGGAAGAAAATGGTCAAGATACTGATGAAGATCTGGCAAATGACGTAGCATTACTGGGGAGACAGTTCAACAAACTCCTGAAAAAGATGGATGTAAGGTCTAAGTCTAATGTCAAGAACAACTCATTTGACATCAGTAGGTCCAATGATGCTGGAAGAAGAACAAGATCTGATGAAAAGTCCAAACAAGGAAAAGGAGTTCAGTGCCATGAATGTGATGGGTATGGACACATTAGAGCTGAATGTGGGACCTACCTCAAGAAATAGAAGAAGAGTCTTTCTGCTACTTGGTCTGATGAAATTGAAACAGAAGGAGAGTCTTCCAATCTTGTGACTGCCTTGATTGGAAGATGGGGTTCTGATGAAGACTCAAGTGATGATGAAGTAACCTTTGATGAGTTAGCCACTACCTACAGAAAATTGTGTTACAGAAGTGAAGAAGTGTGTCAACAAGTGGAAAATCAGCAGAAATTGATAACACAACTAGAGGATGAGAAGACAGAACACTTGGAAACCATCTCTAAGTTGAAGATTGAAGCAATGTTCTTGAACTCCAAACTGGATGAGATGACAAAGTATGTCAGAATGCTAAATAGTGGATCTAACACCTTAGACAAAATCCTCCAGACTGGAAAAATGGCAGGAGACAAGTCTGGCCTTGGGTTCAATGAATCCAAATCTGAGTGTAGTCACACTGGTATCAAACTAAAGATGTAATCACAAGGAAAGACAACTGTCATACGGTGAACTGACTTTATGTGTTTTTGCTTTGGAAAGCAAATGTCGCGGTTAGCAAGAGTCGCCACCGACTTTTCTTTTATCCCATAAGGAAAGGTGGAAAAGAACAGGAAAGACCTTCATCAGATTTTGGGTTCGGGAGGTACATTATACAATGGGAAGGTGTTAGCACCCTTTGTATCCATGGTTATCCATGGGCTCTTAATTGCTTAATCACTTATGTTTTTCTTGTTTGAAAAAAGTGTTTGAGAAGTGTTTAGGAAATGTTTTGAAAAGGAGAACTTAACATTGTAATGATTCTTGTATGAATGTATACAAAGTGGTTATCTCGTTTAGTTTTGAAAGGTGTGAGGTGTGAGAAGTATTTTAAGTCGTGAGTAAGCAATTAAGAGTTATACCTACCCAAGGTCTTTAGGGGCGTTTCCTATCCTTATGAGGGTAAAATTGTCCTTACTATTGAGAAGTAAGTAGTTTTGTCCTTTGGATGTAAAAGGGTCATCGTAGGGTCATCGATTGGTCATTGAAGGCAACCTTTGTAGGGATACCTTAGCATTCGAAGGGACGATCATCATTTAACCGTAGGCTATACCGAAGGGTCATCGAGGGACAAAGGCAACATTCGAGGGACTATGATGATTTAACCGAAGGGTCTTTGCTAAGTGTATCCCCACATTCGCGGGACATGACCATAATACCGTAATATCGTAGGGCAACAAAGAGAGGTCCAAGATCACCAAAATCAACGGCAATATTTTACAATCAATTAGGTAGTTGTAATCAATTAAGTAATTAGGTCCACATTAAAATCGATTAAATAATTGGGATGAATCTCCACATTAAAATCAATTAGGTAATTAGGATGAATCTCCATATTAAAATCAATTAGGTAATTAGGATGAATCTCCACCAGGGTATCCCACAAATAAAGTGGGATACCTAACCAGCTACTTTTTCCTGGGAATATGTGAACCCTTACAACATTCAGCACACAAGTCAGGATACCAAATCAGGGTGCAATCGAGGATTACACCGCAAAAGAAACACAGCAGTAGGAATGTCAGGAAAAATAACGCATGATTAAAATGGAACAGATCAGATAAGCATAGAATAGAACAATCAAAATATTAGCGACTGTCACGTTCGCTTCTGCCTCGCCTAGCGAAGGCCTAGCGAATACTCGCTACATGCTCGCTTAACGATGTGCTAGCGAGCGGCTGCGGGTTTTGAATTTCAGAACAGTACGACCTCGGCATGCTGCACGCCCTATGGCATCCAATACAGAAATTACAGGGTTCAGCATTACGATATTCAGGCACACTTAAATTCACATGCAAAACCTCAAATATGTTTATGAATTCAATTATAATATCACATGCAAGTTAAGAACATAAAGCAGTAATAGTAATGCAGACCTGTTTGCAATCGAATTGCAACCTTGAATTGGTAAGTCGGATTGAGTTGGGCGGAGGTGACCTTGATGCAGATGAGTTTCCTTCAGGGTTTCCTTTAGGGTTGCTCTGAATTCTCTGGGTTAGCCTCCAGGGTTTGCTGTGCCTTCGCTCTTGCTCCCGTCTTCCTTCCGTTTTCGTTCCCCCTTTTCTGAATGAAGTCCTTAGTATTTATAATGCTTTTTCGTGACCTAATGGGCTCAGAATGAAGCCCAGAATTTTCTGGTATTCGCAAGCTTCGCTAGGCGAGTGGCATAGCGAAGGGTTCGCTAGGCGAAGGTTTTGCTCGCCTAGCGAGCAGGCCAGTTTGGGCCATTTTCTGGATTTGGCCATCTGTGTGCTGGGCCTTTGTTCTTTTGGGATCAATGCCTTGAAAAATAAGTTGGAGTGTCCTGAAAAATGCCTTGTAATATTAACGGACAAATTTTGGGGTATGACAGCTGCCCCTGTTCAATTTTCTTGAATCGAGAGAATTAGAATGGTATGTACGCCATTCGTGGTCTGGAGGTGAAAGATTATTGAACACTTAGAATGCCCCAAAATTTCCACTTGTTAATCAACCGTTAGTCTTGATGAAGATGGGCTTAAAGACACCATCCAGGAAGTTTGATGATGAGGATTTCAGAGTGTGTCGTACATTAGACGATATCTGAAGACATGGGTGTCATACCGGGTCATACGGTAGACCATATGGTGAGTCATCCATTAGGTTGTCGACTTCGCCGGGGAGTCAGAGTGTTATATGCTGCTGGGGACAAGGGATCAGAATGGGCCAGACGCCAGACCGTATCTGAATCGCAGAAGGAGTTATTCATTAGGCGGGTGATTTCGCGGGTGACTCCACTGGGGACCAAAGATCAGAATGGATCGTACGCCAGATCGTATCTGAGTTGCAGAATGAGCCGTCCATTAGACTGTATCTGAGGAAGGTAGAATTAGAATAGATCGTACGCTAGATCGTATCCGAGTTGAAAATCCAAAGGGGTCGTACGTTAGGCCGTATTGGAGTTGCGGAATGAGTTGTCTGTCAGGCCGCATCTGAGGATGAAAGGGTAGTCGTATGCTAGACCTCGTTTCAGAATGTACCGCGCGCTAGGTAGTATCCGAGGAATAAAGATCAGAATGGACCATACGCGAGATCGTATCTGAGGGGATGAACATCCAAATGGGTCGTACGCTAGACCGTTTTGGAACAGTTGGAGGGACCATACGTTAGGCTGAATCCGAATGAACCGTACGTTAGGCTAAATCAGAATGAACCGTACGTTAGGCTATGTCTGACAATATTTGTATATGTTGTATTTACAATAAATGTCTGGGATGGGCTTAGAGATGCCATCATTAGGAGAATGTCAGGATGAATGTTGACATGGAGTATATCTGAAAGATGTATCTGTAATCGATAAAGATGTCCCTCTGAATGGATCTTTATTTTGACTGTATCAGGAGGATAGTTAACCTGAAAAATAGAGTTAGCTTCATGCCATGTCATGATGCATGGGATGTTTTATGCTTTTGAAAATAAATGCGGTCATTGTATGCATGTGTATGATGTGAAATGATGTAATGAATGAATTATGTGTGGGGAAGTTTTGCCAGGGGAAGATAAATCCAATATTCTGGTTGGAAATACTTGTATTGATGACCCTTTCTTAGCTGGGGGGTATTTGATTTTTGTCTGATGGTGGAAATATCCACTGGGGATGGAAGAGATGATCCGTCTGTCTGGTGATGCCGACCTCTTCTGGGAAATAGCTGGTTTTTGTTGGGGAATAGAATTAGCAATCGGACTTGTTGGAAAGCATGGTTAGACCTTTTTCGCGATCCTGAAGTCTTTTAGTAATTGCTATTGCTATTTTATGTATGTATTTTTGGTAAACATTGATCATATTCAAATGCATATATCAATTCAAATTAAATCAATGGACGTTTACGCAAACAAAACAGAAAAAGTAAAAACAAAATCATCTTTTGGAAATAAAATTGTATTGATTTTGAAAGAGGGCCTATAAACAGGCAATTCGTGTACAGGGAGACAGAAATCCTAGTAAGAGGAAATTGTCAGGAAAACGAAGAGAAAGCTATGCAGAAAAAGTCCTATTGATTTTAATTCCACTACTGTCATTATGTCTTCAAGCATCTCATCCCTTGCTGTCGGATGGAAGTGATTAGCTTATTCAGTCCTTTGAACTTGGTTGAAGGTGACTAAGAACGGGATATAGTCTTACACTTTAATCCCTAATTTTTGCCTGGACCGCCTTTTCAGGTTTTCAGTCCACCAGGATACCCTTTTTTGCCGAAGCCGCCTTTTCAGGTTTTCGACTTGCCGGGTGTACATTTTTATATGTTTATCCCTAATTTTTGCCCGAACCCTTTTTGGTTCGCCGGGATGCCCTTACTTTTGTCTAGATACGTCGACCTAGCGGGTCTTTTATGTGTAGTATTTTTTAACTATGTCCGCGTTCACCGGATGCGGGAAATCTTCACCATCCATCGTAGCAAGTATCATGGCTCCACCAGAGAATACCTTCTTAACCACAAATGGCCCTTCGTATGTGGGTGTCCATTTGCCTCTGGGATCACCTTGTGGTAGAATGATACGCTTTATTACCAAGTCGCCAATTTGATACACCCGTCTTTTGACTCTTTTGTTAAATGCCGGGGTCATGCGCTTCTGATATATCTGCCCATGACAAACAGCCGCAAGTCTCTTCTCATCAATCAAATTTATCTGATCGAGTCGAGTCTGAATCCATTCATCTTCATCTAAGCCCGCCTCTTTCATGATTCTTAGAGAGGGAATATGGACTTCCACTGGTAAAACGACTTCCATTCCATAGACTAAAGAGAACGGAGTTGCCCCTGTTGAAGTGCGCACTGAAGTGCGATAACCATGGAGAGCAAAGGGTAACGTCTCATGCCAGTCTTTGTACGTTACTGTCATCTTTTGTATAATCTTCTTAATATTCTTATTAGCAGCTTCCACGGCGCCATTCATCTTTGGCCGGTACGGAGAAGAGTTATGGTGTTTTATTTTGAACTGCGTGCAGAGTTCAGTAATCATCTTGTTGTTCAAATTAGTACCATTATCAGTAATGATCCTTTCAGGGATGCCATATCGACAAATAAGACTATTCTTGATGAACCGTGCCACCACATTCTTGGTGACAGAAGCAAATGAGGCTGCCTCTACCCACTTTGTAAAATAATCAATAGCAACAAGAATGAAACGATGTCCATTAGAAGCTGTAGGTTTAATCTCTCCAATCATATCAATGCCCCACATTGCAAAGGGCCAAGGGGCTGTCAACACGTTTAATGGAGCAGGAGGCACATGTACTTTATCCGCATAGATCTGGCACTTGTGACATGTTCTGGAGTGATGGTGGCAATCAGCTTCCATGGTAGACCAATAATACCCTGATCTCAGAATCTTCTTGGCCATCGTATGTCCACTAGAATGAGTCCCAAAAATACCGTCATGCATGTCTTCCATAATCTTTTCTGCTTCCTTTTTATCCACACAGCGAAGCAAGGTCGAATCATGATTACGTTTATACAATACTCCATTACTCAAAAAGAATTTAGCGGAGAACTTCCTCAGGAATTTTCTGTCATTGATGGATGCCCCTTCAG
Organism: Lathyrus oleraceus; assembly: GCF_024323335.1. Classification (NCBI taxonomy): domain Eukaryota; kingdom Viridiplantae; phylum Streptophyta; class Magnoliopsida; order Fabales; family Fabaceae; genus Lathyrus; species Lathyrus oleraceus. The sequence goes on from NC_066581.1 coordinate 232,969,939, forward strand.
GGTATTCCTGAGCTTCTAAATATCTTTTTACTTCGTGGAACCAAGGTTTCTCCTGTACTCCCTCAGTATTAAGTTCATAACAATATGCTGGTTCATCTAATCGTTCAATGGTGATCTTGGGAGCTTCGCTGTCCCATCTGACTCTGAACATAGATGACATGGTAGCCAATGCGTCCGCCAACTGATTCTCTTCCCGTGGAATATGTTCAAATGTAATCTCTTCAAAGTATGGGATTAATGTCATCACCCGCTCTCGATAAGGGATGAGATTCGGATGTTTAGTGTCCCATTCTCCTTTGATCTGACTGATTACTAATGCTGAGTCTCCGTACACACTCAAAAACTTGATTCTTAAGTCTATCGCAGCCTTGAGCCCCATAATACATGCTTCATACTCAGCCATATTATTGGTACAATCAAAACATAGTCTAGCAGTGAAAGGTGTATGGCAACCCCTGGGAGAAATAATCACAACACCAACACCATTGCCCAATGCATTAGAAGATCCATCAAAAACCATAGTCCATCGGGATCCCAGTTCGGGTCCTTCATCCGGTCCAGGTTTTTCATAATCAGTAACAAGCATGACATCCTCATCTGGGAACTCAAAATTCATAGATTGGTAATCGTCCACCGCTTGATGAGCCAAATGATCAGCTAGCACGCTTCCTTTGATTGCTTTCTGGGTAGTATACTAGATATCATACTCTGTTAAAATCATCTGCCATCTTGCTATTCTTCCGGAGAGGGCAGGTTTCTCAAATATGTATTTGATAGGATCCATCTTAGAAATCAACAAAGTGGTGTGACTCAACATATACGGTCTTAGTCGGCGAGCAGCCCAGGCCAAAGCACAGCAAGTTCTCTCGAGCAGTGAGTATCTTGTTTCACAGTCGGTAAACTTTTTGCTAAGGTAGTATATGGCATGCTCTTTTCGACCAGACTCGTCATGTTGCCCCAACACACACCCCATTGAATTTTCTAACACGGTCAAATACATGATTAGAGGTCTTCCTTCAACTGGTGGCATCAAAATTGGAGGTTCTTGGAGATACTTCTTGACCTTGTCAAAAGCTTCCTGACATTCATCATTCCATATCATCTCTTGATTTTTCCTCAGTAGCTTGAAGATGGGTTTGCAGGTGGCGGTCAAATGGGAGATAAACCGGGCAATGTAATTCAAACGTCCCAAGAAACCTCTGACTTCTTTATCTGTACCGGGAACTGGCATTTCTTGAATAGCTCTCACCTTGGCCGGGTCAACCTCAATTCCTCTGCCACTGACAATAAATCCCAAGAGTTTACCGGATCTTACTCCAAAGGTGCATTTGTTCGGGTTCAATCTTAGCTTGTATTTCTTCAACCTCTCAAACAATTTGTACAAATGGTCGAGATGTTCTTCTTCAGTATGGGATCTGGCTATCATGTCATCCACATATACTTCTATTTCATGATAAATCATATCATGAAACAAAACCACCATAGCGCGCTGGTACGTTTCCCCGGCGTTCTTTAAACCGAATGGCATTACTTTGTAACAGAAAGTGCCTCATTGCGTCACAAACGTAGTTTTCTCCATGTCTTCAGGTGCCATCTTAATCTGGTTATAACCCGAGAATCCATCCATGAAGGAGAATACCTTGTGTTGAGCGGTGTTGTCTACCAGAACATCAATGTGCGGAAGTGGAAAGTCATCTTTGGGACTCGCTTTATTCAAATCTCTGTAATCTACACACATTCGCACCTTACCATCCTTCTTTGGCACCGGTACCACATTAGCAACCCATTGAGGATAAGAAGTAACAGCTAGAAAACCTGCATTAAATTGTTTCATAACCTGGGCTTTGATTTTCTCAGACATTTCAGGACGCATGCGGCGAACCTTCTGCTTAACAGGACGACAGTCTTCCTTCATTGGCAGACGATGCACTACTATATCGGTATCCAATCCTGGCATGTCTTCATAAGACCAAGCAAAAATCTCTACATAGTCATGTAACATCTGAATCAATCTTTCTTTGATACTGTTTTCCAAGCCTGCTCCTATTTTGACTTCTTTCTTGTCTACTTCAGTACCCAGATTTACAATTTCAATTGATTCCTCATGCGGCTGTATGGTCTTTTCCTCTTGCAGTAACAGTCTGGCAAGTTCACCAGGGACTTCACACTCTTCCTCACTTCCATCCTCGGCTTGGTAGATCGGATTTTCAAAGTCATAATAAACAGTAGTAGAACTATTATCAACAGGATCCAGAGTGGGTGCGGATCTGCAATTTGTTACGTGAGTGTGTGTAAGAAAACATAGCTTGTTTGGAAGATGACAGGAAAGATAAAGAGCGCAATATTTGAATGCAAAAAGTCCATTGATTTATTGAATGTGAATATGTTTATGAAATGACAAACCCTTAACAAATTAGCTATTGTGCCCCGGGCCTAGACACAATGCTTTAAGAAGTTCAATTGTACACATTAAAATTAAAAAAAAAATTGCAACACTAAAATAGACAATAAACAATTACTCCTGACTAAAGGAAATCGGGATAGTGTCTTCAGCCTTCCAATTATTGAGTCCGTCACCAATTGTTGGGTAAATCCAGCTATCCAGGTCGCAATCGCTATCAGCGTCTTCTACAGCATTAATCTGATCCTTGACTACCTTCTTAGAGCTAAACCCTAGGCCAAATCTATCAGACTTGTACGGTACATTGATCAGTTGACCCCAGCCAGTACGACCACCATCTTCAACCACAGCTTGAGCATCTTTCAGAGAAATCATAGTAGGAGGAGCACGAATAACCTTGGGCGCACAGGAAGTTGGCTTAAGGACAGGATTAGTCGGAGGAACTACTTCAAATGACTGAGACGGAGTCTCAAATAATTCACCCTCCATCTCGACGTATCTGAAGGTATGTACACTACTGACGATATACTCTTCTTCCCCACACACAGTGACGATCTTACCCTCTATTGGATATCTCAGCTTTTGATGGAGAGACGAAGCTACAACACTTGCCCCATGAATCCAAGGGCGTCCCAGCAAGCAGGAATAGGCAGGACGAATGTTCATTACATGAAAGGTAGTGTTGAAGACTTGAGGTCCTATCTTGATAGGGAGAACCACTTCACCATGGACAACACTCTTCGCACCATCGTAAGCACGTACCACAATGTCACTAGGCTTCAGTTCAATGCTTTTGCAGTCAAGTTTATCGAGCACGGCTTTCGGTAGCACATTCAGAGAAGAGCCATTATCGATCAACACATGAGACAAGGTGATGCCCTTACACTCAATGGAGATATGCAGAGCTTTATTATGATTCTTCCCTGCTGGTGTCAGGTCAGCATTGGAAAAACCTAGGCCATTGTCAACAGTCAGGTTAGCAACATAGTTTTCAAACTGATCGACGGAGGTCTCCTGAGGTACATGAGCAGTCTTCAAGAATTTTATCAAGGCATTGGCATGAGATTCAGAAGATAACAACAAGGATAACATCGAGATCTTAGACGGGGTATGCCCCAACTGTTCTACCACATCAAAATCACTCTTGCGGATGATCTTCAGCACTTCTTCCATTTCTTGTTTGGCAACACCTTCAGTAGTAACTTCGACCGGGGTCTCTGACTGAGAAGGGTTGACTGGTTCCTTTCCTCGGTTTTCGGGGACTGGAGGTGAGATCTCTGGAGAAAAGATCCTTCCGCTTCGAGTAATTCTACTAGTCCCAACAATGTCAACGTCATCAGAATTAGCAGAATTATCATCTTGCTTTACACCATGGATGTAAACATCACCTCCATAATTCCACGGAATGGCTTTGCTTGAGGAATATGGTACCGGGCCAGGTGCAGTAATGATCAGGGGAGCTACCTTGGGTTCAGCAGTAATCTTCACAGGTACTCTAGGAGCGGTAATCTTCACTGGAACTTTGGACCTAGCAATCACATATATTTCTTCAATAGGGTCTTCCACCTTAGGAACCTTTTCGAAGAGAATTGTATGATCGTCCATCAGCCGTTGAATACCAATTCTCAACTTCAAGCAATCATTGGGTCGGGATATACAGAGATCGCAATTTTCAGCATAACCTGGAAATAAACCAGCTTGCAACAACTTCTTCTTGATGGCCAGGAGAGGAGATGCTAAGTCAGCTACATTAGAAATGTGAGAGTTGTCATCCATAGCATTAACAGCCTTGTCATGATTAGGCATAGGTGCAGTGATGACATTAGGAGTCTCCGGAGGCTCAAATTCAATTTCCCCAGCGTCGATCATATCCTGGATTTTATTCTTCAATGACCAACAATCGTTTGTATCATGCCCGGGGCTGTCGGAGTGATACGCACACCTGGCATTGGGATTATAACGAGGAGAAGTAGTGTTGGGATTCGTAGGAGGATCTTTGAGGGTAATCAAATTTTCTTTTAGCATACCCTACAGTGCCTGTGCTAAAGTCATATTGATCTTGGTAAACTGCCTTCTTGGCCTGTCTTGTCTGTGCTGGAAGTTTTGAGATGGCGGTGCTGCAATCGTAACTGCTCCGATGGTATGGTCACGGTTTTTCTTGTTACGACCCCTTTGACCGTACACAGCATTTGATTCGTTCTTCCCCTGGTAGGACCTTTTGGTGCTTGCAGAGGTAGTCGCCTGTATCTTTCCACTTCGAATGCCGCTCTCCACACGTTCACCCGTCAATATAAGTTCAGTGAAACCCGATGAAGAACTTCCCAGTAGATGGCTATAGAATGGGCCAGTCAGTGTACCCATGAACATGTCTACTAATTCCCGATCAGTCATAGGGGGTTTGACTCTGCCAGCCAAATCTCTCCATTTTTGAGCATATTCTTTGAAACTTTCTTTAGATCCCATAGTCATATTCTGCAACTGTAGCCGAGTAGGCGCTAGTTCAGAATTATACTGGTACTGCTTGTAGAAAGTTGTTGCTAAATCAGTCCAGGTGCGGATGTTAGAGCTTTCAAGCTGATAGTACCACTCTAACTGTGTGCCAGACAGACTCTCTTGGAAGAAATGGATCCATAGCTTCCTATCAGTGGTATACGGCTGAATCTTTCTCACATAAGCTCTCAGATGCATCTGAGGACAAGACGCACCATCGTACTTAGTGAAAACGGGGATCTTGAATTTGCGGGGAATGACCACGTCGGAAACCAGACCCAGGCTTTCAAAATCCAGACCGGGCGCCTTCTGGCCTTCCATAGCTAGCATACGTTCTTCTAGCAACTTGTACTTGCCATCTTTTGGAGAGTACTGTTCATTCTCGTAATCTTCATCGTCGTCCTCAGGGTTGAAGAGATCAACATTCTCCTCTTCTGAATCATTCTCTGTTTCCTCTTCTTGATCCTTCGGCATTCTGATCTTGACTCCTGCGGCCTGTCCTTTAAGCCTTCTTCCCGGGTTGATGTAACTTACAGGTTTCTTGTCTTTCTTCTGCTCGAGCAAGAGAGCCTTCAGTTCCTCCTGCCCCTTGGATAAGCTCAAGATCATCTCCTGGAATTGAGCGTTCTGAGCCTGGAGATCTTTGACAGTTTGTTCGAGAGCCATTTTTCTGTTTAGAAGGCAGACCGTGAGAACATTGATCTTTAAGAATACCTGTTATGCGATGCTATGTTATGCTATGCAATGTATGAAATGTTTTCAAGGACTTTTGGAATTTAACTTTGCGTAAACCACCAAAAAGAGAGAAATTTTTATTAATAGTTTCTTTAATCATTGTTCATTACAAGAAATAATAATAAAAATACAATGAAAACTCAAGTCTCCCAGGGACGGCTTCTTTTTGGGCGAAGATATGCATTGAGTCTTCGTTCCTCATTAAGCTGGCTGGTAAGTTCTAGCACTTTCTTCCTTTCAGCACAGAACTGGGCTTCAAAAGTATCCCTTTCCTCTCTCAACTGGATCCAGGATCTCTTCAATTCTTCAACATCGGTAGGCATATCTGGATAAGGAATGATCTGAGGAGTACCTCCTTCAACTTCTGGTTCAACGATCAATGGTCCGACCGCAAGATATGGCATGACAAGTTCACGAGCTCTTGCGCGTACCCATCTGTGATAAGGTTCCATAGGAATAGAATTTTTCTGTCCTAAAGTGCTTCTTTTCACCATGCCCCAAGCTCGTACAAACCTTTGACGGAGACCTTGAGAGTCATTGTCATAGTCAAACACCGTGCCTTGGATAATCATTTCATGTGGACCATCTCTTCGAGGACAACCAAACTGACGTAGGGCTAAAGCAGGATTATAAGTAATACCTCCTCTTATCCCCATGAGTGGTACATTAGAGAATTCTCCGCAGCGGTCGATGAGGATAACATTTTCTCTAAGGTTGGGACACCAACGGATGTCTGAATGGGAGAGTGACATTATCCTTTGAGACCATTTCAGATTTCGCTCATTCTTCAAGACTGAATGAGGAAGGTGCGAAATAAACCACCTAGACAATAACGGTATGCAGCACATGAGAGTCCCTTGTCTCTTCATAGTACGGGTGTGAAGGGAATGCAAAATGTCTCCGAGCAAGGTAGGCACAGGGTTATGAGTGAGGAATATCTTAATAGCGTTCACGTCTATGAATTAGTCTGGATTAGGGAATAACACCAAACCATAGATTAGTAATGCTAGGACATCTTCGAAAGCATGGACACTCATAATTTTTAGGAATTCTCGGGCCTTATTTATCAGAAATTTGGCAAGTAAACCCTTAACTCCACTTCTTGTTACCCAATTAGCTTCGATGTCGGACTTTGTCATATGTAAAGCCGCGGCGACTTCTTCAGACTTCAGAATCTTTTCTAAACCACTGAAAGGTGTTTGATCAAGCATAGGTATCCCAAGCAGCCTGGAAAATTCTTCTAATGTGGGTACCAACTGATAATCTGGGAAGGTGAAGCAATGATGTTTAGGGTCGAAGAACTGGAATAAAACTCTCATCATATCTTCCTTGAAACCGGTGGTAACCAAATTGAGGAGAGAACCATGTTTCTTGATGAACTGAGCATGATCGGGAAGTTCTGACACTAAATCCTTGAGTTGAGGAGAGATGACTACAAAATTGATCCGGATAGTCCTCCTGGAAGCCATAACCTGTTTAACGGAGCAAAGCTAAATCCCTAAGTCCTTGAAATGGTTAGTACCATGTCATGATGTTATGATGTTATGATGTTATGTAAATAACAAGCACAAGCAAGTCACACAACAATCATTCCTAGGTTTTAAGGCTTGCATGAGTTCCATAGGTAAGTACCCTCCCCACTGAAGTTTGGGTGGTTCAACCTGTCCTAGAATAGTAATCGGGTTCTAGAAGGATCTCCGATCATTGACCTTCCTTTAAGTCCAATTCAGTGCAACACCAAGTGGTTGACCAAAGCTTCCCCAAAAGTCCAATCTCAAGGAGTGTAGTATCGAGTCTCAACCAACCTCAGTCGGAACCGAAGCCAGTTATCTCACTACTTTCTAATGGCTAGGATGAGTCAATTAGGGTTCTAAAGGTCTGGTTAATGCTTTGATGACACCACGCAGACGCCAAATTTTTCCTCAAGTAAACATGAGGAACATCAGGACATCCAAAGTGTCACATTAACCGTAGCCATCATTTTAACCATTCCAGTATACGCCGGATAGTCGCGATGATCTATTGCTACTTACCTAAGGTACACTAGATCCGGGTGTAGGATCTTTCGCTCGAAAATACCCTTAAAAGAAGGAACAATTTGCCAACATAAATGATTTTTTTTAAGGTGACCTCTCTTTGTAGTCCCCAGCAGAGTCGCCAGTTCTGTCATACGGTGAACTGACTTTATGTGTTTTTGCTTTGGAAAGCAAATGTCGCGGTTAGCAAGAGTCGCCACCGACTTTTCTTTTATCCCATAAGGAAAGGTGGAAAAGAACAGGAAAGACCTTCATCAGATTTTGGGTTCGGGAGGTACATTATACAATGGGAAAGTGTTAGCACCCTTTGTATCCATGGTTATCCATGGGCTCTTAATTGCTTAATCACTTATGTTTTTCTTGTTTGAAAAAAGTGTTTGAGAAGTGTTTAGGAAATGTTTTGAAAAGGAGAACTTAACTTTGTAATGATTCTTGTATGAATGTATACAAAGTGGTTATCTCGTTTAGTTTTGAAAGGTGTGAGGTGTGAGAAGTATTTTAAGTCGTGAGTAAGCAATTAAGAGTTATACCTACCCAAGGTCTTTAGGGGCGTTTCCTATCCTTATGAGGGTAAAATTGTCCTTACTATTGAGAAGTAAGTAGTTTTGCCCTTTGGATGTAAAAGGGTCATCGTAGGGTCATCGATTGGTCATTGAAGGCAACCTTTGTAGGGATACCTTAGCATTCGAAGGGACGATCATCATTTAACCGTAGGCTATACCGAAGGGTCATCGAGGGACAAAGGCAACATTCGAGGGACTATGATGATTTAACCGAAGGGTCTTTGCTAAGTGTATCCCCACATTCGCGGGACATGACCATAATACCGTAATATCGTAGGGCAACAAAGAGAGGTCCAAGATCCCCAAAATCAACGGCAATATTTTACAATCAATTAGGTAGTTGTAATCAATTAAGTAATTAGGTCCACATTAAAATCAATTAAATAATTGGGATGAATCTCCACATTAAAATCAATTAGGTAATTAGGATGAATCTCCACATTAAAATCAATTAGGTAATTAGGATGAATCTCCACCAGGGTATCCCACAAATAAAGTGGGATACCTAACCAACTACTTTTTCCTGGGAATATGTGAACCCTTACAACATTCAACACACAAGTCAGGATACCAAATCAGGGTGCAATCGAGGATTACACCGCAAAAGAAACACAGCAGTAGGAATGTCAGGCAAAATAACGCATGATTAAAATGGAACAGATCAGATAAGCGTAGAACAGAACAATCAAAATATTAGCGACTGTCACATTCGCTTCTGCCTCGCCTAGCGAAGGCCTAGCGAATACTCGCTACATGCTCGCTTAGCGATGTGCTAGCGAGCGGCTGCGGGTTTTGAATTTCAGAACAGTACGACCTCGGCATGCTGCACGCCCTATGGCATCCAATACAGAAATTACATGGTTCAACATTACGATATTCAGGCACACTTAAATTCACATGCAAAACCTCAAATATGTTTATGAATTCAATTATAATATCACATGCAAGTTAAGAACATAAAGCAGTAATAGTAATGCAGACCTGTTTGCAATCGAATTGCAACCTTGAATTGGTAAGTCGGATTGAGTTGGGCGGAGGTGACCTTGATGCAGATGAGTTTCCTTCAGGGTTTCCTTTAGGGTTGCTCTGAATTCTCTGGGTTAGCCTCCAGGGTTTGCTGTGCCTTCGCTCTTGCTCCCGTCTTCCTTCCGTTTTCGTTCCCCCTTTTCTGAATGAAGTCCTTAGTATTTATAATGCTTTTTCGTGACCTAATGGGCTCAGAATGAAGCCCAGAATTTTCTGGTATTCGCAAGCTTCGCTAGGCGAGTGGCATAGCGAAGGGTTCGCTAGGCGAAGGTTTTGCTCGCCTAGCGAGCAGGCCAGTTTGGGCCATTTTCTGGATTTGGCCATCTGTGTGCTGGGCCTTTGTTCTTTTGGGATCAATGCCTTGAAAAATAAGTTGGAGTGTCCTGAAAAATGCCTTGTAATATTAACGGGCAAATTTTGGGGTATGACAACAACATAAAAGAAAACACCAAAGATGGAGATGTCATTACTGTGGAAAATTTGGCCACATAAAACCATTTTGCTTTAAGTTGTATGGCTATCCTAGTCCTTCTCATCATCAACCTAGACCCAAACACCACATCCCTGTCAACAGAAAATAGTGGGTTCCTAGGACTGGTGCTACTAACCTGATAGCTCACACTTCTTTCAGAGTTTCAACCGAAGAAGACTGGTATTTTTACAGTGGATGCTCTAGACACATGACTGGAAGCAAAAACCTGCTAATTGACCTTCATCCTCATGCCACCAGCTATGAAACCATTGATGATGGAGCAAAGGGTGAAATCAAGGGGATTGGAAAGCTAAACTGCCCTGGAGTCCCTAACCTTGACAATGTGCTACTTGTTAAAGGACTGACTGCAAACCTAATCATCATCAGTCAACTGTGTGACCAAGGTCTAAATGTAAACTTCACAAAAAACGAATGCCTGATTACTAATAAAGAAAATGAAGTGATCATGAAAGGAGTCAGGTCTAAGGACAACTTCTATATGTGGAGTTCTCAAGAAACTGGTTATTCATCAATGTGTACTCTAGCCAAAGAAGAAGAAGTGAAGCTATGGCATCAAAAATTGGGTCATCTGCATCTTAAAGGAATGAAGAGGATTATATCTGTTGAAGCTGTAGAGGAATCCCAAACTTAAAGATTGATGAAGGAAGAGTTTGTGGGGGAGTGTCAGATTGGAAAACAGACAAAGATGTCACATCAGAAGATCAAACATGACACCACCTCCAGAGTGCTGGAACTTCTCCACATGGACTTGATGGGACCTATGCAGGTGGAAAGTCTTGGTGGGAAAAAGTATGCTTATGTGGTGGTGGATGACTTCTCCAGATACACCTGAGTCAATTTTATAAGGGAAAAATCTGATGTATTTGGGGTATTCAAAGATCTTTGCCTAAGACTTCAAAGAGAAAAAGAAAGTCAGGTTATCAGAATCAGAAGTGATCATGGGAAATAATTTGAGAACAGTGAATTTGTTGGATTCTGTTCATCTGAAGGAATTAGTCATGAGTTCTCATCTCCCATTACCCCTTAGCAAAATGGTGTGGTAGAAAGAAAAAATAGAACTCTCCAAGAATCTGCCAGAGCTATGGTTCATGCTAATAATTTGCCTTACCACTTCTGGGTTGAAGCTATGAACACAACCTGCCATGTTCACAACAGAGTAACCTTGAAGAAAGGGACTCCAACTAGTTTATATGAAGTCTGGAAAGGAAGAAGACCTACTGTCAAATACTTCCATGTGTTTGGTAGTAAATGTTATATCCTGACTGATCGTGAACAAAGAAGGAAGATGGATCCCAAGAGTGATGAAGGAATATTTCTGGGTTACTCAACAAACAGCAGAGCATTTAGGGTCTTTAATTCCAGAACAAAAGTAATGATGGAATCTATCAATGTTGTGGTTGATGATCAACAGACTGATGTCACAGACGATGTTGAGACATCTCTAAATGATGCCCCAACTTATTTCCCAGAAAAAAGTAATGAGAGTGAACCTACTCAAGCTGAACCTGAAGCTGACAAAATTAATAAGGGACCCTCTATAGAATTCAGAAGAATCATCCTAAAGATCTCATTATAGGAGATCCAAATAAAGGTGTCACAACTAGATCAAGGGAAGTGATCTCACGTGGCTGTTTTGTGTCCAAGGTTGAGCCCAGGAATGTCAAAGAAGCCTTAACTAATGAATTCTGGATCAATGCCATGCAGGAAGAGTTAGGCCAATTCAAGAGAAATGAAGTATGGGAACTGGTTCCAAGACCTGAAGGAATAAATGTTATTGGAACAAAGTGGGTTTATAAGAATAAATCTGATGAACAAGGGGTGGTTACTAAAAATAAAGCAAGATTGGTAGCACAAGGATACACTCAAGTTGAAGGAGTTGACTTTGATGAAACATTTGCCCCTGTAGCTCGCCTGGAGTCCATTAGACTATTGCTTGAAGTGGCATGTATTCTGAAGTTTAAACTGTTCCAAATGGATGTAAAAAGTGCCTTCTTGAATGGTTACTTAAATGAGGAAGTGTATGTTGAACAACCTAAAGGGTTTACATACCCAAATATTCCAAAGCATGTGTATAAGTTGAGGAAAGCCCTTTATGGTTTGAAACAAGCTCCTAGGGCTTGGTATGATAGACTCACAGTGTTTCTCATTGACAATGGATACAAGAAGGGAGACATTGATAAGACCTTATTTGTCAAAAATGAAGGAGGAAGGGAGGCAATGGATAAATAAAGTTTGATGGCAACTATGTTGTATGTTCGAGCGTGCGATACGTTCGAGTATATTTCTGCTAGCTTCACACATTATAAAAAAAATAAAAAAACACAACGGCTAAAATGTGCGAGAAAAGTGTCAAATATTTAGAGAGGTTATGAGAGAAGTGAAAAGTGAATTTTTTCACATTTTTTGGATGTGAAAAAGTGACATAGAAACTCTCTATTTATAGGTCAAGGCGTGGTACAAATTCGGAAATAATTCACAAGTCATAATTTTTTTCTCTATTGTTGGTGTTGACATATGCTCCGCTTTATGTATACAATAGAGTTTTATATACATAAAGAACTAGCACAGAAAATACATAAAAGAAGCAAAAAATACAACAAGCAAGGACTACATCAACAACTTATGAATCATGGATCCAGTTGTATGACACGAGCCTTAAGTAATAGATTAGGAGTGGGACTGGAGAATTCCTACCCCCATTCTGAGTATCTTTTGGTATGGGACGAATGACTCAGCACTCATCGTATTCATCTCTATTCATAGACTTTAGCGCAACTCGAATCGAACGATTGACAAGGTCAATCCTTCTTGTCTCTCCATTCTTATCACCTCAATTTTGATCAGTCAATCCTCATCCATTCCATGCAAGGGTCGCATGCCCATTTCTCAATCACTAGCTTCAGGCATTGCCTATCAGTTCAGACTATGGCTTACTTCGTTGCTTTCCCTCAAGGTGCAGACCTTGGCAACCTTCTAGCCCATGGAGTTCTGAGTCTGGCTTTGCTTCTTGCCCTCAAGGTGCAGACCTTGGCAAACCCCTTCAGCCCCTGGAGTTCATACTTTGGCTTTACTCCTTGCCCATAAGATACCGATTTTGGCATTCTTGCCTCATGGAGTTCGAACCCTGGCTAAACCTTGTTTGTCCTTGTGATTGATCACCATTTTTGGTTAGTACCACCTCCTTGACTATTAAGAAATCTACCTTGCCTCTGGGAAATCCTATCAAACCCTCTTATTTTCAGTCCTAGTGGGCTGAACTACGAAAGCTCTGATTTCCTTATTGCACTATAAGGATACATAGGCAGGAGAACCCAAATTCTTCGCGAGCTACCCTATTTATCAATCAATCGTTCTTCATTCATTCAATATATACCATCTTTTTGAGATCAATCATACTTCTCCTTGGACTCCTTGTCTATCCTTTTGGTACGTCCTAACGACAGTCCACCTCATCAATTGAGAGTTGTTTGACCCTGTCACCCAAACATTTAATTCAATCCTTTCCGGCTATGATGCCACTTTGCTCTTCAATTAAGAGTTTATACCTTTCTTGGATCCAAGATACTATTCTTATTTGATCTCGAACTGTTTGTTCCCCATCCAGTGATATACTGTTTCCTTGTACACAACAACACTTTCTCTTGAGCCCCACTTTTACCCTTTTGAGACATTGTAGCACCAATTCATCTTGTGAATCTAGATTTGTTTGGCTCGTATCCAGACAGTCAATTCATTCCTTTGGTTGAGAGGCTTCTTTACTCTTTGATTCCAAGTTCCCTCCAATTGTGGGTTCCCCTGATACTATTCTATTGGTATAAGTTATACTTTTCATTACAGTATGTCCCTCTTTCTATTCTCGTAGTTCCGAACTATGATTGCTCTGACTTTCTCATTGCACAATGAGAATACGTAGGCACGAGGATGCGAATCTTTGGCGAGCATACTTTTAATTATCCTTCCTTCGCCTTAGGGCATCATTCATATCTTTCACTATTCATTACATACCTTCGATCATAAATCGTTCACCCAGTGACATATTATTCCTTTGACATTGAAATATACTTTCTTTGGAATTCCTTATCTACCCTTTTAGGACGCCTAACGTAAAGTCTAAATTTCTATCTAGAGTTGCTTGGCCCGTCACCCAAACATATCTATGGTACGAATCCCATTTTTCTTATGGATTCCAATACACTTTCACCTTTCGATTTCACACAACACCTCTTCAGTTACTTATCACCAAATATTCAATTTTATGACTTTGGTTACTTAAATCCATTCATTTCCATGATACATCCACATTCTACCTTCCTTCACTTCACGTGATATACTAATTACCTTTGAGCCAAATTCACTATACCTTTATGCTCCATCTTGTACCTCCTTGTGAACCAAGAGTTGTTTGGCCCGTAACCCAAACACCTAATTCCTCTCTTTTTTGGTTGTTCTGATGCAGTGATACTGTGTTGTAGGCCCTCACTTGTTGGTTCATACCTATTTAATTGTGGGTTCATCTTTTCACCCTTGTTGGAGTTCAAAACACTATTCTTTGGTTCAGACCATATTTCTATCACACTTTCCATCTCCCGCCTCTAGTTCCTTGAACTACGAAGCTCTGAATTCCTCATTACACTATGAGGATACGTAGGCATGAGGGCCTTAATCCTCACCGAGCACTTTATCTATTTCTCTTCCTTTCCCCATTCTTTTTGCGAGTAATCTTAGATCTAACACATATTCGAGCGAGAACAATCAAAACGGTTCCCATGGATGTTTGGGGTGCTAATACATTCCCCTTGCATAATCGACTTCCTTACCCAGCATATCTCTTTCCCCCGGGTTTTATCGATGTTTTCCCATCCCTTAAGGGATAAATAAAGTTTGATGACGACTATGTTGTATGTTCGAGTATATTTCCGCTAGCTTCACACATCATAAAAAAAATAAAAAACACAACGACTAAAATGTGCGAGAAAAGTGTCAAATATTTAGAGAGGTTATGAGAGAAGCGAAAAGTGAAGTTTTTCACATTTTTTGGATGTGAAAAAGTGACATAGAAACTCTCTATTTATAGGTCAAGGCGTGGTACAAATTCGGAAATAATTCATGAGCCAAATTAATGACTTAACCGATTAGGCTAATTGATTAGGTAATGCAAATATTTGATTATTGTGGACCAAAATATAAGGTTTAGATATAAGGTTTCTATCAATTATTAAGAGACTGTCACAATCGATTACAAATTCAATCATCCACCATCTAATCAATTAGGCCATATATCTAATCGATTAGACTGCTGAAAAATGTCTCTTAATCAATTGAACATTTCCCTAATCAACAGGCTAGGCCCCATAAACATTTTTTTGGTGATTGAACTTAAATAATGAGAGATTTTTCAATGTTTCTAGTGTGTTTGTGTGTGTGTGTGTGTGTGTGTGTGTGTGTGTGTGTGTGCGAGCATACATGTGTGTGTGTGTGTGTGTATGTGTGTGTGTGTGCATGTGTGTGTGTGTGTGATTTCAGCATAATGTTTTTAGAAATTCCCTTATGTCTTTACAAGACACTAATCACTCAAATGGAGATGGTCATGCGAGCTTTCACTTCATCTCCTTTACACTCTTAAGCTTCAAGTATTGGCATCATTATCGTTGATTTTAGAATCACATAAGAACCTTGAGTTTTCTTGATCAAGCTTGAGATATCTCGATGTTGATTACCATCATCTACGAAATTGGAAGTTTAAAACACTGGTGATCATAAACCATAAGTCTTAACTTAAGAGTCATTGAAATGCAATGTTGATTTTAAACAAATGTCTAACTTTATTTAGGAGGATAGCTTGATCAACCATCATGTGCATCTTTGTTTGCTTGAGATATCTTCAATAGTTTATTGACTTCAAGTGTCATCATGATCAAAACTAAGCAACTATTGATTGACTTGCATCCTTGTTATCCATACACTCTATCATCTTTGATCTTGACTATACCTGCAAGCACATAGATTCATAAAAACGACTTTGGTCTTTGAAATCAAATATTTAACTTGTCATGCACAACCAAAATGCATATGACCCTTAAGACATATGAATTTGTCTCAAACACATAATCATAACAAGGTTCAAATTCTAAAATACAAAACCAAAGTGCACTTCACATTTCATTTCAATGGCATATTTAAAAGCCTCGTAATCATCATTAGCATTGACTATTCTTTTGTAGTTATCCGCATCATTTTTATACCACCATAACCTATATTTTGATGGATCAAAATCACTAATATCTTTTAGTATACCGGTAGCTAAGAAGCTCCACTTATTAGGATCTATGTCATCTACTGCACGTTGATGTCCCCCTTTGTAATGCAAAACACAGTTCCTAACAAATTGACTCCCATAATGAAAATTCATTATAAAATTCATCCCCGTAAAATATATCACTTTATTACACATGTCAACCACCTATGTATTTCGACCCTACCAAAAAAGACACAACAAAGGAATGCAAAGCCCACATGTATCACATATATGTTGGTCCCTACAACAAAAACATAGTCAAACACAAAAAACAAAAGAAAGGAACCAACTTTACCTCAAACGCAGTGACAATCACACACATTTTCGGAAACGTCAATACTTTGAAACAACCACACCACTTAGTTTATGTCGTTAATTGTTTTTCCCCTCTCTCAATCGTTCGTTATTGCAGCCTGGGTTGTTTGAGTTTCTATTTTGAAACCCTAAATGTGAAGGATCAAATAAGAAATGAAATTGGAGTTTTTTTCCCGCATGGGTGAATATCATGAATCCGCAATGGAATCAGAATTTAGAAGCCACATCACTAATGTCAAGTGTCAAAACATTTTCCTTGTAACACTTTTTAAAATGCAACATGACTTCGGGACCAATACCAAAAAATATTAATATTCAAAGATAAATTTTAAAAAAAGATACGGCAATAAAAATCAAAAACCCACTAAGAATAATTTACTTATTTAAACAATCAAAAAACTATTATCATTCATACTCTTAAAAATATATTTTTATTTATAATTTAGTGTGTGGTTTGAACTAGAGATCATAATGAATACAGTTTAAGTTGGATATCAAATGACATGCATATTTGTTCGCATTTTAAAAATATTGAATTTAAATTCATACTCTCTCTATTTTCTTTTATAAATAATTTTTATTTTTTAAATTTATCATAAGAATGGAGAAAGTACTTTGTTGACAATAAATTCAATTTATGTACTCGTACGTGCTGGAAATCTAAATAGTGATATCCATTTTCCTTTTAACTTAAATAAGTCATAATTTTTTTCTCTATTGATGGTGTTGACATATGCTCCGCTTTATGTATACAATAGAGTTTTATATACATAAAGAACTAGCTCAGAAAATACATAAAAAGAAGCAAAAAATAAAAAATACCAAAAAAATCCATGCTTATGAAAACAAAGCGAAAGTTAGGAACTAACTAATACAATCTTAAAGAAAAAATAAGACACAAAATTGTCTCTCAGCCAAACAACAGCCACAAATTAAAAAATTAAAAAATTAAAAAATTAAAAAATTAAAAAATTAAATCAACAAGCCTCTAGTGGTATAAAGGGCCTTGTATAAATAGAGGGTCTTGTATGTTTGGATAAATTTAAATCAGACACAAAAAAAAAGGTAGATTGATGCTTTTATTCTCTTTTACATTCATTTTTATTCTTATATTCACTCTAATTCTATTTATAAAAAAATATTTTTTAAATTCATTAATAACTAATATATTTAAATAATATATAAATTTAATACATTACATATTTAATAAAATAATTTGTGTATAAATAAGATCTGTTTACTCAATATTTGTTTTTTTTTTTTAATTTTTTAAGTGAGCATTAGTTTTTTTTTATGTGAGGATTGGTTTTTTTATGTGAGCATTGGTTTTATTTGTGTCTTGTTATCCTTTTAACTTGATTAATGAATTATGCTCGTTGGATGAGTGAAATAAATAGATATAGATGATATTTTTCCTTCTTGGATGAGTAAAATATGTAAATGTATAATTTTGTGTCACTAAATTTCCCATTGATATGGATTAATTTTGTTGAGAATCGCAGAGTAATCTTTAAACAAGACAAATTTGTCCAAAAACATTTATATTAAACTGATTATTCAACAATTTTAAACAATAAAATGAAATATATGTTAATTATAAAATGATTTAATTTGTAAGTATTTTAATTAAATAAATAAAATATTTGTTTTATTAGATAAATTAAAAGTTATGATAATTATTAATTAAATAGAGGTCTCGCTAATGAATCTTTCAATGACACTCTTTATGAATTTCAAATATAAAATATATTCTATATAAAAATAAATATTTCAATTTACAATGTATTAAATATGTAAATTTTCAACAAAAAAATATTATTATAAGGCTTTAAAAAATACATCTAGGATTAACATTTCTCATTAAATAAAATATTCTGCAATAAATAAAATACTCATTTTATGTACTCACCCGTAAAAACATGTAGATTTCTTTTTCATGTATACTCATAACAGATATGAATCTAATTAATTATTATCTTCAACGTGAACACTTTAAACCATTAGTCACTTCATATAAAGTGAAATTTATGAAATAATTTTTAATTAGATGAGTACTACTTCGCGTGATTTGAGTTTACTTGTCAAGTCTTTCGTCATCCCATTTTTGTGAAACTTTATATTCCACATTCGCATCACATGGGTTTCCTATTAATAAAGAACTGTGTCAAGAAGCTCATTAACAACACGTTTATTGCAGTTTATTTTTATAATAAACAATCTTCTTTATTTAAATAAATTTATCCCTATCATACAAATTTTTAAATGAAAATTTAAAAGTAATTAAAAAGTATTTCAAATTAAAATTTGTTTTGAGCAATTTATCTTAAAATCATTTTATAATTTTAGGGGAAAAAATTACTTTTCTTATAATAAACAAATATAATATAGATGTTAATAACAAGATAAAGAACAATCCAGTAAATATAATATGTTAATGGAGAAAAGAAAGCATGTAATCCAAATATTGATCTAAGGCAACCACCACCTACATGATCAAGAGCCATGCGTAAATGGTCTAAAGGCAGGCAATAAAGCAGAGCATGTTACCTAGAAGGTTAATGGTGACCCACTATACACTGCTTCCAAAATCAATCCACCTGTAATAATTGATATGGTTAACCCATAAAGACATTTCTGTATGGTCTCTCAACAGTTCAGACATAACTTCTTCCCCTAAATGTCAAATCCAATGGACCCTCACTTAGGCACATTGTTATCTGGCGGGTGATTAATGTCTCAGATAGAACTTATTTTCTTGTCTACTTTATTGAATCAATACTAGTACCAAACTTATCAACCAACCACAGGAAGAGAAAACCAACTTGGTAAGTAAGAACAGAATTTGATAAATTGCTATAGATGGAGTTGGAAAACAATCCAATCAAGGGGAAAAGTGATTCAGCCAGTTTTAGGTTTCTGTGATAGTAACCTTGAGTGTTCTAGAGACTTATGTTATGAAAGCTGTGAGTGACATAGACCTAACATTATTCTGTCATTCAAAGACAATGATTTGAACCACATGCATCACTTGTACAAATATAATAGGATAGGATTTGATATGCATAAGACCTTAGTAATAATAGCAACTACAGGTGTCAAAAATCCCTAAGAGCTTATAATGCAGTATGACCCATAAATCAATATAGAATTATATATATGTTATATTTTATTAATAACTTGTACAAATAAAATAGTTCTATGATCTATCTAAATGGAATGAGCTATGCCATTGATATGTAACACAACTGAGAATCCCAAAGGTATTATCAAGATTTATCAATATCTAATTCAAAAATAACACGTTCTGTTCTGAATTGAGTAAAATCTACTTGATAGGAACTTCACAAATAATAATAATAATAATAATAATAATAATAATAATAATAATAATAATAATAATAATAATAATAATAATAATAATGTGGTAGCCCAAACTACTATTATCTTCATCTTAAAATAAGGAACTGAAATTAGTTTCAATGATTGAATTTCTAGTATGAGATAGCTACTAACAGATGGCCATAATGCAACCAAATAATGAAGTATCACATATATA